>NC_069501.1:552870049-552922549 GCF_027579735.1 Bombina bombina | reverse complement strand
CTTTCCCTTCTTATGCTCTTTATTTTATAATTGTTTCATAAATGAAATGAGAATATGGAGTGACTGTTAGGCGGTAGTTTTGAAGCATTTGGTCATATAACTAACAACTTAAACCCACTAAATAGATATGCTGTGCAGCCCAGAATATAGACCTTAAGACTTATAAGAATGAGTCACTTATAAGAATAAGTATAAGTGTTTTATCTCTGCATTTTCTACTTGAGTATTAACTATAGGCAATGCAAATTTACCACAATGTCCTGTTTCTTACATTAAGTAGTATGTATTTTCTTTCCCCGTATCTGTAGGTGATGCTAAAGTTTTCAGATCTACAGCACCAGGTGACATACAGCCAACACTTAGTGTCTAGCTTATTGTCAAAAGAAATGTCTGTGCCTCCTTTGTTAAACCAGGTAAGAGTTAAATTGTTGTCAAATACATTAAATTCATAGTATTCGAGCTGTTTCCTGTATAATAGATCATTTTTGTTGCAGACATATAGTATAATTAAATGGTGATAATAATCAAACCATTACATGCTCTAATTTGTTATTAGCAAATGGAATTTTAAGACTAGTGACCCTGCATTATTGTGTGTTTTAACCCGCAAAGGGGTAAACACAGAGTAGAAGTACTTCTTCGGACCAGCAAAGCAGTGCTGGTCCCAATTGGTGGCGCTAGTTAAACATCTGAGTTGTGTTACTGATTGTATCTGCTTGGGACTAAACACATAGCATTAGAGCATGTCATTTTTAACACCAACAATAATGTCCTGCTCAAGACCCACAGAGCACTGCTAGTCCCAAGCAGAAAGCCTTGCTGATTGGGACCGGCACTGCTCTGGGGGTCCCAAGCAGTATTTCTACTGTGTGTGTTAATCCACACAGTGGTGCAGGATTACATATTCTAACTAATGTAATTTTACCACTATAATGACCCTGTAATGTTGTCCACTTGTCCTTGCAGTGTCTTTGTGGCCTGACTGTACTTTTTAATTTTGATAGACTTTTTATCCTTTAAAGGAATAGGGAAAGAATTTGATAGTCCTAGTGTATATCTATCTTGTCTCTTAAAGGGGCATTAAATAGTATGTTGTGGGGCAATACAGCTTTTTTTTCCCCTTAAGATAAAACAATGTTTTAGCTTCTTCAGCAAGATTGGCGAGCATAGGCAGCTATTTATTAAAGGGACAGTCTGATAGAATTATTGTTTTAAAAAGACAGATAATCCCTTTATTGTTTTGCACAGCCAACAGTTATATTAATACACTTTTTTTTTTTTTTTTTTTTTTTACCGCTGATTACTTTGTATCGAAGAACCTTCTGACAGCCCCCCTGATCACATGACTGACTATCAAATCTATTGAGTTGCATTTAGTATTGTGCTGTGCTAACTCTTAAATAGCTCCTTGTGCCTGAACACAGTGTTATCTATATGGTCTACAGTCTCTTGTTATTAAAAGCAATTTAAAAAATGTGGTAAGAGGCAGCCCTCAATGGCTTAGAAATTAGCATATGAGCCTACCTAGGTTTAGTTTCAACTAAGAATAAGAAGAAAACAAAGCAAATTTGATAATAAAAGTAAATTGGAAAGTTGAATAAAATTACAAGTCCTATCTGAATAATGAAAGTTTAATTTTGACTAGACTGTCCCTTTTTTAATGTAAATGTTTACTTGCTTGCACATGGGATCCTAATATAGCCAGTGGTAAAAAAAAATTAAACTTAAAGGGACAGTACACTGTAAAATAGTTTTTATATTTATTTTCAATGACTTGTTTATACCAGCTGCAGTAGATAAAATGTGAGAAATTGCTTTTTCAGGTTTTCGTGTATCTGAAGTAGCTGGTTTTGTGCTTATAAACCACAGCCTATTACAATGGGTTGAGTTTCAGTTAATATCAGATCTCATTATGTTATCACGATGTGTACACACACTTGCTTCCTTATCTTATATTTCTCTGGAAAACTAAAGCTCAATACATAGAGGGAACAATGGAAAATAATAATTTTATTACTTTACTATCCTGCACCCCACTGAGTGTAATTTCTTCTGCTGGCTGTGTTTACTTAGGCTATGCAATAGCTGAGACTCCAGTATCAAAACTTTCAGTATAGGTTGGGAAACCACAGGCTAAATCAGCTATTTCAATTGCCAAAATAGGGGTAAATGAGTTAATTAGAAACAATTAAATGCACTCCAGCAGGTAAAAGGGATCATTGAGAACATTTTTAGGTGAATTGTCCTTTTTAAAATATCACTCTCATCCATTTAAACAAGTTTCCTATTTTATTTCTGTTATCAATTTTGCTTAGTATCATTTTGTTAAAGGGGTAGTCTACACCAGAATTGTTGTTGTTTAAAAAATAGATAATCCCTTTATTTACCATTCCCCAGTTTTGCATAACCAACACTGTTATGTTAAATATACTTTTTACCTCTGATTACCTTGTATCTAAGCTTCTGCAGACTGCCCCCTTATTTCAGTTCTTTCGACAGACTTTGTATTTTACGTGCACACTCCTGGGCTCCTTTCAGCCGACTTGGCTTTATTCTTCAACAAAGGATACCAAAAAGAATAAAGCAAATTTGGTAATAGAAATAAATTGGAAAGTTGTTATATACTGTAGCTGAATTGTGAATGTTTAATTTATAAGTCGAGCATCCTAGAGTTATATTTTAAACCATGTTTAAATATTACTGTATTTTCTTATGTGTTGTAATTTAATTTTTTTTCTGTGTCCCTATGTCACTTTTTTGTTATGTTAACATATATACACACCGTTGGGAAACCGATGTGAAAGATAGAAAATACTTTCTTTCCATGACCTTTTAGACAGATATGGGGGGGGGTGTTGCTCTTATAATCTGTACATGAATGATCATATTTGTGTTTATCATGCAGTGCGAGAAGCACACTTCACTACACGCCCCTTCTCTGTATTTGCCTTTTAGGGATAGCTACTTTTTATAGCTACTTATGTATTGCTGTGCAAGAACTGAAACTTTGTTTCCTCTTCTCAACAGATCTAGCAATGTGAAGCGAGATGCCATAATATACAGAGGTCTTCACCTCAACTGCGTCTGCTGACATCCAGGCTGCAAGTTGGTAAGGACAGAGACTGGGGCTACTGTTGCCTTTCCCATATATTAGATTCAATTTTGTAACAAACTGCTTTATAAATTATAAAGCAGAAACCTTAATGCTGCTGTTAAGCTAAGGTTTTATGATTTGATGATTGATCATTTGCCATAACAAAGGCAGGAGGAGGTATACATTGTATTCTGTGTTTGACAACTGTGTTTATAGGCGGTGGGGACAGTGCGGCCGAACTGCTCTCACCACCCGTGATCATGGAAAGCTAGGCAGATTCCAATCTGTACCTCCAAATGCCTTTTTGGCATTTTTTTTTTTTCTTGGTTTATTGTGAATGTATATCTGTCTCCTGTGCATCTCCCATTAACATTTGTTTAAGGTTATCCGGTCAAGCTGCTGTTTGCTGCATGAAAAGGACACATCTGCTGCTCAAGATCTGCTACGTCATTCTGCTGCACAAGATGAGACTTCGCTGGGACACCATTCAAGTATGACGAGGATTCAACCAGATTCATCCGTCCTCAGACGTGTTCAGAACGCTACGTTCATATATATATGTATAATGTTTATTATTATTCTGTATAAAGTTATTTGTAGTATGGTAACTGAACACATTGAATTCTGTGTCTGCAGAAGTGTTCACGGATAGTGAGAGTAGAGTGCGGCTGCTCTCACTGTCTGTGATCATGGGAAGCTAATCGGATTTCAGTCTATGTTTGGTTATCTATTGTACAATATTTTTATAATTATGTATAATATTTATAATTATGTATAATATGTATAATTGTTCTGTATAATATATATTATGTATAGATTATTATTATGATGTATAATATGTATTCTATATATTATTATTATGTATTATATGTATTTTCTATATATTATTATTATGTATATGTATTTTCTATATATTATTATTATTATGTATAAAATGTATGTTCTATATATTTATTATTATTCTGTATAAAGTTATAATTTGTAGTATGGTAACTGAACACATTGAGTTCTGTGTCTGCAGAAGTGTTCACGGGTAGTGAGTGTAGAGTGCGGCTGCTCTCACTGTCTGTGATCATGGGAAGCTAATCAGATTTCAGTCTGTTTGGTTATCTATTGTACAATATTTTGTACAATATTTTTATAATTATGTATAATATGTATAATTGTTCTGTATAATGTATAATTGTTCTGTATAATATGTATGTTCTATATATTACTGTGTATTTTTATAATTATGTATAATATTTATAATCATGTATAATTGTTCTGTATAATATATATTATGTATAGATTATTATTATTATGTATAATATGTATTTTCTATATATTATTATTCTGTATAAAATGTATGTTCTATATTATTATTATTATTATTATTATTATTATTATTCTGTATAAAATGTATGTTCTATATATTATTATTATTATTGTGTATAAAGTTATAATTTGTAGTATGGTAACTGAACACATTGAGTTCTGTGTCTGCAGAAGTTTTCACGGGTAGTGAGTGTAGAGTGCGGCTGCTCTCACTGTCTGTGATCATGGGAAGCTAATCAGATTTCAGTCAATGTTTGGTTATCTATTGTACAATATTTTGTACAATATTTTTATGTATAATATTTATAATTGTTCTGTATAATATATATTATGTATAGATTATTATTATGATGTATAATATGTATTTTCTATATATTATTATTATTATGTATAATATTTTTATAATTATGTATATCTATAATATGTATAATTTATTATGTATGATTGTTATGTATAATATGTTTGGCTTAAATATGGGAAAGGCAACTTTAGCTCTGTACTTTTTGTACACTGGGTGCATTTAGAGCACCAGGTTGTCTAGTTTCTTACACTAATTTTGTTTTCTGTATATAGATTTTGTTTTATATACAGATCTTCAAGCACTGGACAAAATGTCTACATGAAACATTTCTCCGTTGCATCAGCCCAGGTAAGCATGAGTGGTTGTGAAGATGTAGCATTTACAACTTTCAATGCTTGCATTTTTGTTTCCCTGCATCTTAAAGGGATATAGAAACCCAAATGTTTTATTGCATGATTCAGATAGAGCATGCAACTTTCCAATTTACTCATATTATCAAATTTTTGTTCTCAATCTTTATTTGACAAAGCAGGAATGTAAGCTTAGGAGGCCGCCCATTTTTGGTTCAGAACCCTGGGTAGTGCTTGCTGATTTATTGGCTACATTTAGCCACCAATCGGCAAGCGCTACCTAGAACACTTGGGTTTCATATCCCTTTTATGTTCTGCTTACTTGGTTTAGGAAAATGGTTACCAGACTGAACACAGGGGGAGTGGTTTTGTGTTTTTTTGTTTATTAAAATTGCATAAGTCTCATTGTCATAGCAATGGCACTTAATGCTAAGCCACTAAGGTTCCGGGTTTATAAATTTACATGGCCCAGGTGGAAGGAATCTGTCTCCCTCACTTCTAAATTCACTTCAATTTTCTCTTGGTATTTCTCGTCAAAAAAAGAATATGCACATATCCTACACTAAAGGGAGCTAGCCGCTTATTGGTTCCTGCAGACATTTGTCTCTTGTGATTGGTAATTAGATGTGTTCAGCTAGCTGCCAGTAGTGCAATTCTGTTATTTCAGCAAAGGATAACAAGAGGAGAAAGCCAGTTTGATAATAGAAGTAATAAGGAAAGTTGTTTATTTCCAAATCACAAAACTGAAGCATTTGGCATTTAAGGATTTCAGCTTATTTTGTCCCCATCTCCTATAGATAAAATGTGACTATTGTAACACATCTAGAACTCACACACCCTCTATATAAACTGTACCTTGTTCAGTGACTTCATTTCCTATTGCCTCTATAGGTGAGAACTGGTTCTGGGATGCTGTAATGATCACTGCTCTTTGCTTCAGTCTGTCAGAATATTTGTGTACAACTTTATTTTACTTCTCTTTATAATGTACCTCACGCTTTATTTTGCTTCTCTTTATAATGTGCCTCACGCTTTATTTTGCTTCTCTTTATAATGTACCTCACGCTTTATTTTACTTCTCTTTATAATGTGCCTCACGCTTTATTTTACTTCTCTTTATAATGTACCTCACGCTTTATTTTACTTCTCTTTATAATGTACCTCACGCTTTATTTTACTTCTCTCTATAATGTACCTCACGCTTTATTTTACTTCTCTCTATAATGTACCTCACACTTTATTTTACTTCTCTCTATAATGTACCTCACACTTTATTTTACTTCTCTCTATAATGTACCTCGCGCTTTATTTTACTTCTCTCTATAATGTACCTCACGCTTTATTTTACTTCTCTCTCTAATGTACCTCGCGCTTTATTTTACTTCTCTTTATAATGTACCTCGCGCTTTATTTTACTTCTCTCTCTAATGTACCTCGCGCTTTATTTTACTTTTTTTATAATGTACCTCATGCTTTATTTTACTTCTCTTTATAATGTACCTCATGCTTTATTTTACTTCTCTCTATAATGTGCCTCACGCTTTTTTTTTTTTTTTTTTTTTTTTAAAACCTTTTTTGCTTAAACTTCTTTTCATAAGAGCATAATGATGTAGGCTCAAGAGCGGATGTCTTGAGCATTGTTGCAAACCTTTTTGCTATGCAGTGCTTAAGAGATGGGCACGTACTTCTTGAGCCTACGGACATGCTCTTAAAAAGAAAAATATACCCTGTGAGCTTGTGCACGTGCTCAGTAGGGGCTTGTTCCCCAGAAAGTGTGAATTATTTTAACGAGTGTTCCTTTAATTCTGTATTAGGACAAATGGTTTCAGATCTGATGGAGTTGTACTTTTAAAGAGACAACCAAATGCTGAATCATTTAAAAGTGATGTAGCAATCTGTAAAAGGCTGACGATAAAATATCACCTTAGTATCTCTGTAAAAAATGACCGTATGTTACCTCTGTGTCTTTGGTAGCCTCATCCCATTATAGACCAAATGTAAGCATCTGTATGCTTGTCCCAGGACTAGCACGGGATCATGCGCCTTAGATGTCCCTTTATTTCCGTTCTCTGCTAAAGAAAGTTTACTACAATATTTTTTTTGTTAAATCCCACAAGATAACAGTAAAGTATGAACTTGGCACAGACTTATGAAATTCCTGACAGTGTAGGGGTTAATCATGTAGCTTGTAAGATTAAGTGTGGCTGTAGTGTTTGTGTGTTTGTGTGTTTTTTTTTTTTTTTTTTTCCTTTTGTGCAGTGTAGGATTCACACACGGCGCTCTTTTCTCGAGTGGGACATGCAGAATAGAGCAATCTCGCCACTGTCAGCTAGATTACCACAGAAAGAGCCCAGGACAGCAGCATCCTTTAGGGCTAATAAACTACTGCACCTGTACGGCACTGTTCGTTAAGGGGTTAAACATGAGTTGATACCAGTTGTAGGTGTTCCCTGAATACAACATATTCAAATGGATGCCGTTGAGGAGAAAAGTGTACACCATGTCTACTGTATGTTATTCTCTATGGTTTGTAGGAATAACTTTATATTTTGTTCTATATCCTCACTTTTTTTTTTTTTTTGCAGGTGTTTTAACAGCTGGAGTACGTGTGTGTTTTGTGCAACTCTGCTGCTCTCACAACTCGTGTACCCATGGAAAGGGATTGTCCTTGGCGTTTGAACTATAAACCTGGCTATTTAATAAAATGCTAATAAAGTGTTTCTAATATCTGTTCTATTAATAAAGCTGTGACTTATCTTACATTTTGTTATAGTTTTTTATTTATATGGTTATTCATTAAAGTGATGATAAATTATTTATATTTTTGCATCTGTAAAATGGGACTGCTTGGAGAAGGAATGAGACTAAGTGTAACAGTATCATTTATATAATTTAGGCAATATTTACATGTCAGAACTACAGTATATACCTGCAACCTAAAAGTAGTTTTTTTTTTTTTTTTTTTTTTAACTTTCAATAGTTTTTGTATAGCTAGTACAATACTGTACTGCATAAAGGCAGTGGCTGTTTTAAATAAACAGACTAATTTTTTTTTAGAACACCCAAAAACCAAACATGCGGGCAGGGAAAATGGTAACTTTTTTTTTTTATTTTTATTGCACGGATTTTGGAATTCTGGGAATTGGGTATTTGTGTGTGTGTGTAATATATCATTTTTAAAAAAATGTATGTGTGGGGGCGTATTTTAGGTAAGTAGATACTTGTAATAATGGAGTTCAGGTGTTTCATCCACACCCATTGCTAATAAGTGTATAAAGTCCAGCATGTAGCCATAACCTCTCCATAGCCGCACAGTGGCAGTATGATGGGTCATACTGAAGAAATCAGTTTGTGAAATTTCTGCCCTATTAGATGAGTCTTGGTCAGCTGTAAGTGCTATAAGCAACAAGAGCTCGGCCGTAAAGCGCTAGACCACACAAACTCACAGAACAGGGATGCTGAAACTCATATACGCTAATTTTCATATAACTGCATGTAATACACTACTATAAAGAATATGTGCGGGTACTGATGTAAACATCCAGTAAAAATCTTTTAAAAACTTACTTGGAAGCTCCCAGTTTAGCAATGTTAATGAGGTTAGTGTTGGAGACCCAGTGAAAAGGTCTGGAAAGCAAAAAGAGAGCAGACCCCCCCCCCCCTCCTCCTCCCTGCATATGAAAAGTCCCTTTACACAAACCAGAGCAAGCTGGAGGAGTAGGTAGACAAGTTTACTTCTAAAACTTTGGGGCTTGGTTTGAATTGAAATATGAAAATCAGCACAATGGGTTTTTTGTTTTTTTAAATAAGCAAAATTACATTTTTACACCCCCCCCCCCAAAAAAAAAAACAACAACCTGTATTGGCTTTATTAATGGATCTTCTACAAAACATTTATGCAAAGAAAAATCTAGTGTACAATGTCCCTTTTTTTTTTTTTTTAAAGGGACACTCAAGTCAAAATTATACTTAAATGATTCAGAGCATGCAATTTTAAACAACCTTCCAATTTACTTCCTTTAACAAGACAGATTTTGCATTTCTGTGAGAGACAAGCCAAGTGCAATATAGCACTGCATGACAGAGTTCTGCTGCTTTTACACTTTGTGCTTTTGGTTTTATATCACTTTACGCTTCCAATTTAAACTTTTTTTATTTTGTGTACAGCAGTGTAGTTAGTATTGTGATTTTACAAATTCTGACCTATACAGCAGGCTTCAGAGGCAAAATTCACTGAATTTTCTATGAAAAGGGTAGGGACTTGGAAATAGAAAATAATGAAGCTCTCTGCAATACAACATTTCACATGGGAGAGAGAAGTGGAGAACCCCTGGGGCTGATATAAAGGCTCAGTTTGTAGCAATTCCAAATTAAAATGAAATGTTTTCACTACAATTTAACTTTTGTCTATATTTACTATATATTACTTTTCTATTAGTTAATTCAAGGTGCAATGTTATTTGTTTATACAAACAGAAATATACAAAGTATGACCCTAATTTGTTAAAGTAACACAGAAGTGTAACAAAACTCATATCGCACAGTGCTTTATTGCACTTGCTTGTCTCTACTTCATATATAGAAATGATAGAGATCTTGCTGTGCAGGAGAGTTCTGCTCTTTCTTTTGAATATTCAGTGAGTTCAGCCCCTGTGAAGTCTGAACTGCAATTTCTCTCCAAGCTGGAGAACTTTTGAATATCATCAGGGCCTCAGTACTATTGCGTTGTCTTTATCATGGATTTATTGATTATGCAAATCTACTGCATTTACTGGTCCTTTAAAAATTGCCTAAGACAGCAGTTATTATATTATTATAATATAAAAGTACATTTGAAAAGTTGTTTAAATTGCATGTTCTATCGGAATCAAAGTTTTTCTATTTTTCACTTTCCTGTCCCTTTAAGGTAGACAACATGCAAACCCGCACCTACTAGCCAAGTCCATGAAATTTGGTACAGGTATACCTCACTTTACAGCGACTTGCTAATACAGCGCTTTGTGGAGCTGAAGTTCAACCTCCAATGATTTTGAAACAGTGCTGTAATCATTGCGAGAAACGTGAATGGCACCATTTTGTTATGCTTAGCTCACTCTGTTAACAGCATTGTAGTGCAATCTGTGTCTTAGTGCTATAGTCTGGCAAATTTTACTACAGTAATTTGTCACTATTTTACAGGTACAATGTTTATTGAATACTAATTGAATACTTGCTATACTAGTGTCAAACTAAACGTAGCACTATTGCACCCCTAATATATGTTAGTTCAAACATGATTTTAAACACTGAAAAGAAAGCTAAAACTGCCTTGTTTAACTTTAAGGGGGTTTTCACTTTACAGCAGGGCTCCGGTCCTTAACACGCTGTATGAGCGGGGTATACTTGTATAATGTACTCTGGGTTTTATGTTTTAACTGATAACAACCACAAAACAGTTTGCTGTCAAGATTCAGATAGAGAACACTATTTTAAACCACTTTTTACAATTTTCTTCTATTTAATTTGCTTTGTTCTCTTTTGTATTATTTGTTGAAGAAACAGCAATTCACATGGTTGAGCCAATAACACGAGGCATATATCTGAAGCCACCACTGCATGCTTTGGAGCAGGAAAGGAGAAAAAAAATTGGGTTTAATGCCCCCTTTAAAGCCAATTAGAGAAAGATATATAGTAGGGTTACCTTTGAGAAGGTGCTTTCCGTGTTCTGAGAAATAGAAATTGCTCAATCCTCAGAGCTAAATTACACAAAAAAAAAAGGGGCAAAAGCTAAACATTATTTCTTTTACAAAAATATGACGAGTCCACGGATTTCATCCTTACTTGTGGGATTTATCCTCCTGTTGACAGGAAGTGGCAAAGAGCACCACAGCAGAGCTGTGTATATATAGCTCCGCCCTTCCCTCCACCCCCAGTCATTCTCTTTGACCTATGTTAGTACTAGGAAGAGGTAAAGTGAGGTGTTAGTTTTTATTCTTCAATCAATAATTTTTTATTTTTAAATGGTGCCAGTGAGTACTATTTTTCTCAGGGGGAAATCGTCAGTATATTGCTTCCAAAGGAGAGTGGAGAATCATCTTATTTCTGCCCTGATGTTGACGATCTTAGCAGACATTCCTAAGATGCAGGATGGTTCCCACAGTTCAGCTGAAGGTAGTGTGAGAAAATCTTCAGTGTGGAGAACGGTGCCTTGCTACGAGCAGCATTAAGGTATGTTCAGTCTTGTTTCTGGGGAGACTTGTTGCATCAGAACAGACTGCCAATTTGAGGTTGGTTTATGTACTGTGTTTTTCCACTGGAGGGGTGCAGTGTTACAATGTTTCTGTGTGGCACATGGCTTATTTTTATCTGCAGACATGTTTGTTAACTGCGACCCATGCGGGTCTTAGTCTGAGTCAGCGTTATGCCTACGGTGGGCGGGGCCTAATTTTCGTGCGCTCGGGCGCGCAGCAGTATCCGGATCGCATAGCAAGCAGAGACTGTGGCTCAGGTGAGGCCTAAGCTGGCTCAGTCTATCGAGGGTGTTTTTAAGACTTCAGGCTACAGCAAGCGTATTCCGGGGGGGTGCAGGTAGGCGCCACAGCTCTGCAGGGGCCATATTTAAATATTTAAAGCTGACATTTAAATAATTTTGTGATAAAGGGTTCATTACATATATTTGCAGGTGGATGCAATACATATAGAGTATTCTGGGAAACGATAAGATATTTTCTGTTCTCAGCAAATTTTGCAAAAAAATAGTGGCGCTTTAAAATTTAAAGGCGCAGTACAGTTTATTTTTGCATTTGACTTTTTGCACTTGATTTGTTTGCATACAATTAAATCAGAGCCTGATATTTTTAGCAAGATGCGACTGTTATTAATATTGCTTATCTGTTTAACATGTCTGACACAGAGGATGAATCTCCTTGCTCTATGTGTTTAAATGCCACTGTTGAACCCCCTCTAGTTTTGTGTTCCTCGTGCACTGAGAGGGCTGTACAATGTAAAGCACAAATTATATGTAAAGAAGATGTGTCTAAGGATGATTCCCAGTCTGAGGAGAATCGGGGTATACCGCCAAATTCTTCCCAAGCGTCTCAACCTTTAACTCCCACCCAAGCGACGCCGGGTTCCTCAACCGCGTCTAATTCATTTACTCTGCAGGATATGGCTGCAGTTATGTCAAATACCTTTACAGAGGTTTTATCTAAACTGCCTGTGTTACAGGGCAAACGTAGCAAGTCAGAGGTCAAGGCAAGTACTCTTGTAATACTGTGTTTTATGTATCTCATTGTATCCTCTTGCAAGCGCTGCTGTAACACTGTTTCTTATGTGTTTTCTTGGTTCCCACTTTCATAATAATGCTCAATATCTTCATATTCCTTTTTGCTACCTCTTGTCTCTATAACAAACTACATTACTCACTCCTCCCTCTCCACCTGCACTGTTCATTAGCCCATCTCTCTTATACTCACCTTACTTTTGTACTCATTAACTTTATCTATTCCTAAACACTGTCTCTCCCCCCTGCACTTCAGCCAAACAGTCTCATTACTGCAAATCTGCTTCTCATCTCATGTCACTCTCCCTCTTGCTCATACTAGCTGCTGGCGACATCTCCCCTAATCCTGGCCCCTCGCAACCTCCTAGCCTTTCACATCCTTGTGTGCCTTTCAATAGACTTCATAAACTAAACTCTGGTAACCTTAATCGCATTCCTCTTACATCTAAAAACCCCTCCCCCTTCACTTGTGCACTCTGGAACTCTCGCTCTGTTTGCAACAAGCTCACTTCTATCCATGATCTCTTTATCTCCCACTCTCTTAACCTTCTGGCTCTTACAGAAACTTGGCTCTCTGCTTCAGACACAGCATCCACTGCTGCACTGTCACATGGGGGTCTCCATTTCAGCCACACTCCTAGGTCTGGCAATAGACAAGGAGGTGGTGTCTGCATTCTACTTTCCTTTCGTTGCACCTTCCAACAAATACAGCCCTTCTCTTCACTCACATTTTCTTCATTTGAAGCACATATGATTCGGTTATTCACTCCCCTCTCTATACGTGTTGCAGTCATATACCGCCCCCCTGGCTCCCCAACTCAATTCTTAGATCACTTCGCTGCCTGGCTTCCTTATTTCCTTTCCTCAGACACCCCTGCCCTCATTCTTGGGGACTTTAACATCCCTCTTGACAATCCCAATGCCTCCTCTGCAATACAACTTCTTCAACTGACTTCCTCTTTCGGCCTGTCACAATGGACTGACTCTCCCACTCCCAAAGATGGTCATTCCCTTGATCTGATTTTCACCTATCGATGCACTCTTTCAAATTTACCAAACTCCCCTTTTCCTCTCTCTGACCATCATCTCCTAACTTGCAACATCGCTTCCCTACCTACAACTCCCCCTCCCTCTACCCCTCACACCAAACTTCACAGAAGCACTAAGTCACTAGATCTGCATCAGCTCGCTAGCTCTCTCAAACCTCTCTCATCCATCACCTCCTTTTCCTGCCCTGACCAATCTGCCAGTATAATTCCACCCTTACATCTGTCATTGACACTCTGGCCCCTCCAACCTTAGCTCAGAAACCACACTCTCATCCCCAGCCCTGGCATACTCCTCTGACACGATACCTACGCAGATGCTCCCGTACTGCTGAGCGACATTGGAGGAAATCTCGGAGTTCAGCAGACTTTCTTCACTACAAGTTCATCCTGAACTCCTACTATTCTGCCCTTAATCTTTATAAGCAACATTATTTTTCTAATCTCATCTCTACTCTTTCCTCTAACCCTAAACGTCTGTTCTCCATGTTCAACACTCTTCTTCGCCCACCTCCACCTCCTAACACAACCTCTCTCTCAGCTCAAGATTTTGCAAGCCACTTCAACAACAAAATTGACTCCATCAGAAGTGAAATCAGCTCTCAACATACTTCCAATCTCCCACCCCCTCAAAAGCTCACGATCACCTAAAACCCAACTATCCAAAAATGCAGCTCTTTTGCCCCTGTTAATGAGGATGAAGTTTCTGGCCTTATACTGTCCTCCCACCTCACTACCTGTCCCCTCGACCCCATCCCCTCACAGCTACTCCCCTCCCTCTCTTCTACCCTCACCCCCATACTCACACATTTTCAACCTCTCCCTCAGCACTGGTATATTTCCCTCATCTCTAAAACATTCACTGGTCACACCTATCCTTAAAAAACCTTCCCTTGATCCAACCTCCCCATCCAATTACCGCCCTATTTCCCTACTCCCTCTTGCCTCAAAGCTCCTCGAAAAGCTAGTTTGCTCACGTCTATCCCATTTCCTTACACTAAACTCTCTTCTCGACCCACTGCAATCTGGATTTCGTTCCCATCACTCTACAGAGACAGCAATTGTCAAGGTTACCAGTGACCTACTTACAGCAAAATCCAAAGGCCACTTCTCTCTGCTTATCCTCCTTGACCTGTCTGCAGCCTTTGACACTGTTGACCACCCTCTTCTGCTCCAAACCCTCCAATCCTTCGGCATCTGTGACACAGCCCTCTTGTGGTTCTCTTCCTATCTGACTAACCGTACATTTAGTGTAGCCTTCTCCGGAGCATCCTCTGCCCCGTTACCACTTTCTGTTGGGGTACCTCAAGGCTCTGTCCTTGGTCCCCTTGTCTTTTCAATCTACACGTCGTCACTAGGTTCCTTAATAAAGTCCCATGGGCTTCAATACCATTTGTATGCCGATGACACCCAAATCTACCTCTCTGCACCAGACCTACCTCCTTCCTTACTAACCTGTGTCATTAACTGTCTTTCTCACATCTCATCTTGGATGTCCTCTCACTACCTTAAGCTAAATCTCTCCAAAACTGAACTCCTTATTTTTCCTCCTTCTTCCAATGTCTCCAACCCCAAAATTTCTACAACTGTTGATAATTCCATCATTACCCCTACCCCGCACGCCCGATGTCTTGGGGTCACACTTGACTCAGATCTTTCCTTCACTCCTCACATCAAGTCCTTGGCTAAAGCCTGCCGCTTCCACCTTAAAAACATTGCTAAAATTAGACATTTCCTTACACAAGATACAACCAAGATTTTAATCCACTCTCTCATCCTTTCCCGCCTCGACTACTGCAATTTCGTCCTCTCTGGTGTACCTAGCTGCCGCATAGCTCCTTTACAGTCCATTATGAATGCCTCTGCCAGACTCATCTTCCTTACTCGTCGCTCTTCATCTGCTGCACCTCTCTGCCAATCCCTTCACTGGCTTCCTCTTGCCTCTAGGATTAAACACAAAATCCTCACCCTGACATATAAAGCTCTCAACTGCACTGCTCCCCCCTAGATCTCAGAACTTGTCTCTAGATACTCTCCCTCCCGTCCCCTTCGATCAGCTCAGGATCTCCTCCTCTCTTGTTACTTCCTCACATTCACGTTTACAGGACTTCTCCAGACTGGCCCCCATCTTGTGGAATTCCCTGCCTCGCTCCATAAGACTCTCCCCTAGTTTTAACAGCTTCAAGCACTCCCTAAAAACTCTACTATTCAGGGATGCATACAACCAACACTAACCTTTCCTATCGCCATTGCTTTCCCCTTGAACCCCTTAGATTGTAAGCCTATGGGCCCAGCTGTTTACAGATCGCTTCATAAGAGCCGACTACAACAGTGAAACTCTCGGCAGGGCCCTCTACCCACTTGACCCCTACAAAAGCTATCCTATACACAGACTATGTTTACAGCGCTGCGGAATCTGTTGGCGCTCTACAAATACCTGATAATAATAATAATAAAGTCAGAGGTCCATGAGAATGCTACGACCTCTGATGCTTTAGTAGCTATTTCCGATGTACCCTCTCAGGGATCTGATTTGGGGATCAGGGAACTTCTGTCTGAGGGGGAACTTTCCGATTCGGGAAGTGTGTTGCCTCAGAAAGATACGGATACAATGTCCTTTAGATTTAAGCTTGAACACCTCCGCCTATTGCTTTGGGAGGTTTTAGCGACTCTGGATGACTGTGACTATTGTGATTCCGCCAGAGAAATTGTGTAAGATGGACAAATACTTAGAGGTTCCTACTTACTCTGATGTTTTTCCGGTTCCTAAAAGGATTTCGGAAATTATTACACGGGAGTGGGAAAGACCGGGTATCCCGTTCTCACCTTCCCCTAATTTTAAGAAAATGTATCCCATCCTTGATACCATTCAGGACTCTTGGCAATCGGTCCCTAAGGTAGAGGGAGCTATATCTACCCTGGCTAAGCGTACAACTATTCCAGTCGAAGACAGTTGTTCTTTGAAAGACCCTATGGATAAGAAATTGAAGGGTCTGCTAAAGAAAATGTTTATTCAACAGGGTTTCCTCTTACAACCTACAGCCTGCATTGTACCAGTTACGACTGCAGCGGCTTTCTGGTTTGATGCATTAGAGGAGTCTCAAGACTGAGACTCCCTTAGAGGATATCTTAGAATTAAAGCTCTTAGGCTAGCTAATTCCTTTATTACAGATACCGCCTTTCAGATTGCCAAATTGGCGGCTAAAAATGCTGGGTTTGCCATTTTAGCGCATAGAGCGTTATGGTTAAAATTTTGGTCTGCGGATGTGTCATTTAAGTCAAAGCTTTTGGCTATTCCTTTCAAGGGAAAAACCCTATTCGGGCCTGACCTGAAAGAAATAATTTCTGACATTACGGGAGGTAAGGGTCATCTCTTACCTCAGGATAGAACTTCTAAACTGAGGGGTAAACAGAATAATTTTCATTCCTTTTGGAAGTTTAAGGGAGCCCCCTCTTCTTCCGCCAAGCAAGAAGGGAATTTTGGTCAGACCAAGGCCATCTGGAGACCCAACCAGGTTTGGAACAAAGGCAAACAACCCAAGAAGCCTGCTGCTGCTACCAAGACAGCATGAAGGGGCGGCCCCCGATCCGGGACCGGATCTAGTAGGGGGCAGGCTTGTCTCTCTTTGCCCAGGCTTGGGTAAGAGATGTGCAGGATCCTTGGGCACTGGAAATCGTGTCCCAAGGGTATCAGCTGGAATTCAAAAATTCGCTCCCAAGGGGTAGGTTTCTTCTTTCAAACTGAAGTTACATATTCCTGACTTATTCACAAGGCCAAAGATACTTACATTACTTAAGTATGTATCAAAATACATTAAGATCTTTGAGGGTGCAAGAAATAAAACAAACTCAAGTGTCACACTGCACAATAAACCTCAATTTTTCTTATTATTTAGAAAAGAGAGAGACTTATTATTAACCCCTATTATCAAATGTCGATTTAAATGTAACTCAAAATTGTGTCAGAGCCTCCTGGACTGTTTGGGGCATCATGGTAAATGTATTAACCCTCAATAAGGTAAGAAACTGCTGGGAAAGCCCTGAATTAAATTCCTGCTCCTCAAAGTCTTCCTGAAATCTCTGCCTGTATCATCAGTCCCAGAGAGACTATTTGCACTAAAAGGGTAACAATTAAATGCTCTAGTGATATTGTACTAAATACGGATGAAATCTATCTACGAAGAGCCTATGGTTTATTGACACTAAAATAACAAACCTACTCATATGTATCTTTATCCAGCTTCTCATGTATGGGAGCAGACTACACTACAGAGAAAGAGGTAGTAGGCACTATAAAGGTCTATGTAGGCCTAAGCCTGATAGCCATCCCTAATAGTGCTATCTGAAATCAAAAATATCCGGGAACTTCAAGAATCAGACATAAGGAGACTCTTATCATTTCAAACAATACGTTTCAATATAACCATGATCCTCCTGATGTAGTATCTGACATAAATATATACTAGTTGGCCATAAACTAGCCTTAAAAATGTAAATGTTAAGCAAAGTTTAAAATGTTATCAAACCCACATAGAAAACCTTAATGCTATTGTGAAAATTGATTTTTTCTTAAAACTCTATAATATTTTTTGCTATTGCTTCTTTATATAAAGTAATGGAAATCCCCAAAGTTAGGATAATAAAGAACCCAGCCTGACACAAGTCTTACTTCCTATGGGGTGAATACTTCTGAGGGATTATACGAGTTGTATGGCTTTACTAGTCTATCTAAATAAAAGCCTCCGAAGGAAGGCAGATTCTAGGTAGTAGGGGATTACTATCTCTCAGCAGCCATACTTAGATACATGCCTATTAAAATAAACCGCCAGCTAGTAAATATGGACTATCAGACTGGGCAGTTATAATACGTAAAAGGGGCTACAACTGGTCTCAATTAGCAGTAGTGCCTCTACTAAATATAAATACAATATACACCCATCTAAAAGGGGATTCAGAACATAGGAACAATATATATGAGTATATATGAATACATATATGAGTAGCACAAGTAATATAGGCAGATTTCTTGTAATCAGACTTACAGAAGAAAAACATAGCCATTATACTGACACCTCAAGGAGGGAAAGCCAGATTATAATATAATCCCCATACACGCGGGGAGACTATATCAATATAGCTAAATAAGTCTGGGGAGTAAACAGCATGAAATACATATCAGTAAATGACCCCTATAGCGTAAACAATTGCAGGGGAGTAACACATTGGCTGCCAAACCTGTAGAATAAGAGCCTAATTACTGAGTACATTCATTTAGCATATTAAACATATCAAGCTTAATATTTCACAGATACAGGGATACAAAGACTTATTTAATCCTCATATTTCTGGTCAATCGCCCTTCATAGAGAGAAGCTAAAGTCTGAAAAGCAGGGGAACGATCCAATATAATATGTAAGTAAAAAGGATGTTAAACTTATAGCTGACGAGGGGCTACACATGAGTTGGCCTACTCCAACCTTACAGACTAACGTCCAGAGACCATAGCTCAGTTTATGATGCACTCTGATCAGCTTTCTTGGGAATCCAGGGCAATGCTGCTCACAGTCTTTAAAGGGACAGTATACACCTATATTCATATAACTGCATGTAATAGACACTACTCAAAAAAGATATATATACAGATACTGATATAAAAATCAAGTATAAAACCGTTTAAAAACTTACAAAGAAGCTCCCGGTTTAGCTCTGTTGAAAAGGTTAGCTGGAACACCCAATGGAGTAGGTATACATCAGTATAGTGCTAAAACTTTGGGCTTGGTAAGGAGTGCAATGTTATATAAAAAATAAGCAAAACTATACTTTAAAAACCCCACCAAAAAACCCTGTATATAAATGGGTCATCTACAAAACATTTATGCAAATGAAAATCTAGTTTATAATGTCCCTTTAAGTGGGAAACTCTGTGTCCATGCTAACATCCTTGGTTGGCTTTTTTCTTAAGTGACGTCATGACCAATCAGTGAATTTCTTTGTTGTTATGCAAATAAGCCATGCAGTGGTATTGTTGTTCAATTGGAGGTCTGGTGAGGCGTGTGACACACGCGATTGCTATGTAGTGTGGGGGGTGTCTGTAATTATAAAGGCAACACACTTCCGTAGCGCATCTGGCTTCTGTTCACTGCTCACTCCCTAAAGCGTGCTTCAGTGTTGACATATTAAGGGCAATCAGCCATATCAACGGTGCCGGAGATCTGTTTCCGCTGTGACGGTACTTCAAATACTTGCACACAAGAAAACTCTGCACTCAGAAGAAAAAGTCTGATCCAGATAAAAAGTAAAAATAGAAACATTAATAGAAGATCCATAAAAGCATAGGATTCAGGGGGGAAAAAAAACATAAAAGCATAAAGGTGGTCAGAGATGAAGCTGGTAAACAAGGGCTGGGAGGAGCCCGAAACGCTTACAACTTCATCTCTGACCACCTTTATGCTTTTATGATGTTTTTTTTCTGAATTCTATACTTTTAAGGATCTTCTATTAAAGTTTCTATTTTTACTTTTAATCTGGATCGGGAGGTTTACTTGTGTGCAAAAGTTTCTATAATTATAGTTTGTGCGTATAAGACAAGAAGGGGGTTATACATCTCACACCGCTGCTCCTGTTTGTTCCATTTTCTATTGAAAAAGGTGTCAGTATGGACACTGAAACCTCTGGAGTTTATAGAGTTTACTTGAAGATTAATAAAGGCTAAGTTTTATTATTTGCTTGAAAAAACAGTGAGTGCTTTTCTTTCAAATTGAACTGTCTACTATGGTATGTTTAGCACCCCAGTGGATGTTGGAGAGTTAAAGGGAGTGCACTTATTTGTGTATATATATATATATATATATATATATATATATAATTAAAACACATACACATTTTGGGCCAGATTACAGGTGGTGCACTAACAATCACGTGCAAGCGATATAAGGGGTTTATTGGGAGTGTTTGTGTGGGTCGGGTTTTTCACTCGTATTACAAGTTCAAAGTAAACACGATCGATTGAGCGCAATTGAAGTTAAGGTTAGTGCGTCCTCAGAGCTCTGGTTAACTATTTTGTGAAAAAATACATTATAAAGTACAGTTACATTCATAAAAACACCTTATAATAAAAATGATTTTAAAAAATATTGCACAAAAAAAGTTATAAAGGCTCAAAGATATGAGATCTCAGATGTTAGAAAAAAGGCAAAGGGCTTTAACATAGAGATACATACATATCTGAAGATGTGTGTGTGTATATATATATATATATATATATATATATATATGTCTGTGTACATATTTAGTTATGTATTTATGTGTATAAATGTATTTACAAACACATAAATACAGATGTACATATATATATATATATATATATATACACACATATATAATTGCATTATAGCTCTTTGCAGTTAAGTAGATGAAAACATGAAAAATAATATTTCTGCAATATTTAAATACTGTGGGCGCGATCCGATAAAGATCGTAGTTTGCGGCGCAAGCGAGGGAACCCCCGCCGCCCGCAGTTTCAGCTTGCAACTCGAGCTATCCTATATACAGCGCAGTCAGAGGCTAAAGTGCCGTAAGTCTCACAAACCAGCGATGTCCAGAAATCTGCGTAAGTACAAATTTCTGGAGTCGCCAGTGACTTACGGCACTTTAGAAACTGCCGGCGCCTACAAAACCTGACTAAAGTTATTAAATCTCCTGTACTGTCTAACACGCCTCCCAAACATAGCCCGACACGTCTAACCCTCTATCCGCTATCCCCCCTCACTATCCTAACAATAAAACATGTATTAACCCCTAAACCGCCGCTCCCGGACCCCGCCGCCAGCTATATTAAATCTATAACCCCCTAATGTGAGCCCCTACCCCGCCGCCATCTACCTTACCTACCCCCTAAAGTGAACCCCTACCCCACCGCCATCTATTTTAAAAATATTAACCCTAATTTAATCCCCCTACACCACTGCCGCCTATATTAAACACATTAACCCCTAATCTAATCCCCCTACACCGCCGCCAGCTATATTAACCCTAATTATATTAGGGTTAATATAGTTATTATATTATATATATATTAACCCTAATTATATTAGGGTTAATATAGTTATTATATTATATATATTAACCCTAATTATGTTAGGGTTAATATAGTTATTATATATATTAACTATATTAACCCTAATTATATAAGGGTTAATCTAGTTAATATAGTTATTATATTATATATATTAACCCTAATTATATTAGGGTTAATATAGTTAATATCGTTATTATATTATATATATATTAAGTATAATAACCCTATCTAACTAACATCCCTAACTAAATTCTTATTAAAATAAATCTAATTAATGTTATTAATTAAAATATTCCTATTTAAATCTAAATACTTACCTATAAAATAAACCCTAAGATAGCTACAATGTAATTAATAATTACATTCTAACTATTTTAGGGTTTATATTTATTTTACAGGTAACTTGGTATTTATTTTAACTAGGTACAATAGCTATTAAATAGTTAATAACTATTTAATAGCTACCTAGTTAAAATAATTACCAATTTACCTGTAAAATAAATCCTAACCTAAGTTACAAATACACCTACACTATCAATAAATTAATTAAATAAACTACAATTATCTAAACTAAAATATAATTAAATACACTAAACTAAATTACAAAAACAAACAAACACTAAATTACAAAAAATAAAAAAAATTACAAGATTTTTAAGCTAATTACACCTATTCTAAGCCCCCTAATAAAATAATAAAGCCCCCCAAAATAAAAAAAAATCCCTACCCTATTCTAAATTAAAAAAAAGTTCACAGCTCTTTTACCTTACCAGCCCTTAAAAGGGCCTTTTGCGGGGCATGCCCCAAAGAATTCAGCTCTTTTGCATTGAAATAAACATACAATACCCCCCCCCCCCCAACATTACAACCCACCACCCACATACCCCTATTCTAAACCCACCCAAACCCCCCTTAAAAAAAACCTAACACTACCCCCCTGAAGATCTCCCTACCTTGTCTTCACCCAGCCGGGCAGAACTCTTCATCCGATCCGGGCGATGTCCAATCAAGCGGCAGAGAAGTCTTCTTCCATCCGGGCGATGTCTTCAATCAAGCGGCAGTGAAGTCTTCTTCCATCCGGTGATGTCTTCAAGCAAAGCGGCATCTTCAATCTTCTTTCTTTGCTCCTCCGCCGCAGAGCATCCATCCTGCACGAAGACTGAACTAGGAATGAGGTACCTTTAAATGACGCATCCAAGATGGCGTCCGTCGAATTCCGATTGGCTGATAGGATTCTATCAGCCAATCAGAATTAAGGTAGAAAAATCTGATTGGCTGATTAAATCAGCCAATCAGATTCAAGTTCAATCCGATTGGCTGAACCAATCAGCCAATCGGATTGAACTTGAATCTGATTGGCTGATTCAATCAGATTTTTCTACCTTAATTCCGATTGGCTGATAGAATCCTATCAGCCAATCGGAATTCGACGGACGCCATCTTGGATGACGTCATTTAAAGGTACCTCATTCCTAGTTCAGTCTTCGTGCAGGATGGATGCTCCGCGGTGGAGGAGCGAAGAAAGAAGATTGAAGATGCCGCTTTGCTTGAAGACCTCGCCGGATGGAAGAAGACTTCACTGCCGCTTGATTGAAGACATCGCCCGGATGGAAGAAGACTTCACTGCCACTTGATTGAAGACATCGCCCGGATGGAAGAAGACTTCACTGCCGCTTGATTGGACATCGCCCGGATCGGATGAAGAGTTCTGCCCGGCTGGGTGAAGGCAAGGTAGGGAGATCTTCAGGGGGGTAGTGTTAGGTTTTTTAAAGGGGGGTTTGGGTGGGTTTAGAATAGGGGTATGTGGGTGGTGGGTTGTAATGTTGGGGGGGTATTGTATGTTTATTTCAATGCAAAAGAGCTGAATTCTTTGGGGCATGCCCCGCAAAAGGCCCTTTTAAGGGCTGGTAAGGTAAAAGTGCTGTGAACTTTTTAAATTTAGAATAGGGTAGGGAATTTTTTTTATTTTGGGGGGCTTTATTATTTTATTAGGGGGCTTAGAATAGGTGTAATTAGCTTTAAAATCTTGTAATTTTTTTTATTTTTTGTAATTTAGTTTAGTTTATTTTATTGTATTTTAGTTTAGATATTTGTAGTTTATTTAATTTATTGATAGTGTAGGTGTATTTGTAACTTAGGTTAGGATTTATTTTACAGGTAAATTGGTAATTATTTTAACTAGGTAGCTATTAAATAGTTATTAACTATTTAATAGCTATTGTACCTAGTTAAAATAAATACCAAGTTACCTGTAAAATAAATATAAACCCTAAAATAGTTATAATGTAATTATTAATTACATTGTAGCTATCTTAGGGTTTATTTTATAGGTAAGTATTTAGATTTAAATAGGAATATTTTAATTAATAACATTAATATTAATTAGATTTATTTTAATAAGAATTTAGTTAGGGATGTTAGAGTTAGATAGGGTTATTATACTTAATATATATATAATATAATAACGATATTAACTATATTAACCCTAATATAATTAGGGTTAATATATATAATATAATAACTAGATTAACCCTAATATAATTAGGGTTAATATAGTTAATATAGCTGGCGGCGGTGTAGGGGGATTAGATTAGGGGTTAATGTGTTTAATATAGGCGACTGCGGTGTAGGGGGATTAAATTAGGGGTTAATATTTTTAAAATAGATGGCGGCGGGGTAGGGGCTCACTTTAGGGGGTAGATAATGTAGATGGCGGCGTTGTAGGGGCTCACATTAGGGGGTTATACTTTTAATGTAGGTGGCGGCGGGGTCCGGGAGCGGCAGTTTAGGTGTTAAATACTTTATTAGGGATTGCGGCGGGGGATCGCGGTTCACAGGTAGATAGACATTGCGCATGCGTTAGGTGTTAGGTTTTATTTAGCAGGTAGTTTAGGGAGTTACGGGGCTCCAATAGACAGCGTAAGGCTTACTACGGCTGCATTTTGTGGCGAGGTGAAAATTGAGTAAGATTTCTCCATTTTCGCCACGTCCTTACGCTGTATATTGGATACCAAACTGTGCTGGTTTGGTATACCTGCCTATGGCCCAAAAAACTACGGGCGAAGGCAGAAATATACGAGCGTAACTTCTATGTTACGCCGTATATAGGACACCAAACCAGCGCAAATTTCGGCGTCGCCGGCTTTTGCGGGCGACGCTGCATATCGGATCAGGCCCTGTGTATTTACTGTAAATATTTTACATTCCAAATGTTCTGCACATAAGGGAATTTGTGCTATGTATTTGTTAGCAAATATTCATTTATATATACAAGTGGCCCTCATTTTACAACGGTTCAATTTACACCGTTTCAGAATAACAACCTTTTTTTTCAGTCATGTGACTGCTATTGAAAAGCATTGAGAAGCAGTGCATTTATTAAAATAGCCAGTAGGTGGAGCTGTCCGCTTGTGTTGCAGCAAAGCCAAGCAAGCTGAAATTAATCAATTTAACCAGACCTGAGCTATTGAGCAGATTTCAAAGGAACAAGATCTTACTGTCTATAAATCAGTCCAGATTGGAATGCATAGAAAGAACTGTTAGCAGAAAAATGCAAGTGAAGTCTGTGTTGTGTGATTATTTTATTAGGTTTATATTGCTGTTTAGCATTTAAAGTCTTCATTTTAAACCTTTAAAAATAATGTATTAGGTGTTACTTATGACAATTTTGAGAGAGGCCTGGAACCTATCTCCCTCACTTCCCATTGACTTACATTATAAACTGGGTTTCAATTTACAACAGTTTTGATTTACAACCATTCCTTCTGGAACCTAACCCCGGCGTAAACTGAGGGCTACCTGTGTGTATATATATATATATATATATATATATATATACACATATATATATATACACACATCCTGTCCAGTTTAACTCCAAATAGAGAATAAACAAATGCTACACTCACTGGTCTTAGAAGTTTAACAATGCATCCAAAAACACAGTTACCCCCAAACGTCAATCAGCCAATCGGAATTCGAGGGACGCCATCTTGGATGACGTCATTTAAAGGAACCTTCATTTGGCGAGTAGGCGTCGGTTGAAGAGGATGGATAGAAGATGGCTCCGCTCCGCATGGATGAAGATACCGCTTGGATGAAGATGTCTGCCGGTCCGGATGTCCTCTTCTGCCCGGATAGGATGAAGACTTCTGCCGGTCCGGATGTCCTCTTCTGCCCGGATAGGATGAAGACTTCTGCCGGTCTGGATGTCCACTTCTGCCCCATCGGATGAAGACTTCGGCTCGGCTGGGTAAAGACGACTCAAGGTAGGGAGATCTTCAGGGGGGTAGTGTTAGGTTTATTTAAGGGGGGTTTGGGTGTGTTAGAGTAGGGGTATGTGGGTGGTGGGTTTTAATGTTGGGAGGGGGGGTTGTATTTTTTTTTTACAGGCAAAAGAGCTGATTACTTTGGGGCATGCCCCGCAAAAAGCCCTTTTAAGGGCTGGTAAAAGAGCTTATTACTTTGTAATGTAGAATAGGGTAGGGACTTTTATTATTCTGTTTTGTTTTTTATTTTATTAGGGGGCTTAGATTAGGTGTAATTAATTTAAAATTCTTGTAATCTTTTTTTATTTTCTGTAATTTAGTGTTTTTTTTTTTTGTAATTTAGTTTAGTTTATTTAACCCCTTAATGACCGGACCATTTTTAAATTTTCTTACCCTTAATGACAATGGCTATTTTTACATTTCTGCAGTGTTTGCGTTTAGTTGTAATTTTCCTCTTACTCGTTTACTGTACCCACACATATTATATACCGTGTTTCTTGTCATTAAATGTTCTTTCTAAAGATACCATTATTTTCATCATATCTTATCATTTACTAAAAAAAAATGATAAAATATGAGGGAAAAAATGGAAAAAAACACACTTTTTCTAACTTTGACCCCCAAAATCTGTTACACATCTACAACCACCAAAAAAACACCCATGCTAAATAGTTTATAAATTTTGTCCTGAGTTTAGAAATACCCAATGTTTACACGTTCTTTGCTTTTTTTGCAATTTATGGGGCAATAAATACAAGTAGCACTTTGCTATTTCCAAACCACTTTTTTTCAAAATTAGCGCTAGTTACTTTGGAACCCTGATATCTGTCAGGAATACCTGAATATCCCTTGAAATGTATATATTTTGTTTTAGAAGATATCCCAAAGTATTGATCTAGGCCCATTTTGGTATATTTCATGCCACCATTTCACCGCCAAATGCGATAAAAAAAAAAAAAAAGTTCACTTTTTCACAAATTTTGTCACAAACTTTAGGTTTCCCACTGAAATTATTTACAAACAGCTTCTGCAATTATGGCACAAATGGTTGTAAATGCTTCTCTGGGATCCCCTTTTTCAGAAATAACAGACTTATATGGCTTTGTGGTTGCTTTTTGGTAATTAGAAGGCCGCTAAATGCCGCTGCGCACCACACGTGTTTTATGCCCAGGAGTGAAGGGGTTAATTAGGGAGCTTGTAGGGTTAATTTTAGCTTTAGTGTAGTGTAGTAGACAACCCCAAGTATTGATCTAGGCCCATTTTGGTATATTTTATGCCACCATTTCACCGCCAAATGCGAGCAAATAAAAAAAAAACCACTACATTTTTCACAATTTTAGGTTTCTCACTGAAATTATTTACAAACAGCTTGTGCTATTATGGCAGAAATTGTTGTAAAATATTCTCTGGGATCCCCTTTGTTCAGAAATAGCAGACTTATATGGCTTTGGCGTTGCTTTTTGGTAATTAGAAGGCCGCTAAATGCTGCTGCGCACCACACGTGAATTATGCCCAGCAGTGAAGGGGTTAAATTAGGTAGCTTGTAGGAAGCTTGCAGGGTTAATTTTAGAGATCAGCCTCCCACCTGACACATCCCACCCCCTGATCCCTCCCAAACAGCTCTCTTCCCTCCCCCACCCCACAATTGTTCCCGCCATCTTAAGTACTGGCAGAAAGTCTGCCAGTACTAAATAAGAGTTTTTTTTTTTAAAATAAAAATAATAAAATATTTTAGTTGTGATGGACCCCTGCCTTAGCACCAACCTCCCTGATCCCCCTCTCTAACCCACTCCCCTACCTAATTACCGCCATCTTGGTACTGGCAGCTGTCTGCCAGTACCCAGTTTGGCCCCACAAACCAAAGTATTTTAATTTTATTTATAACTTTTGTTTTTATTTTTAATTATTTCTGTAGTGTAGCAGCCCCCCACAATACCCCCACTCCCTCCCCCTCCCAGATCCTTTTATATGTAAAAAAAAAAATGTACTTTTCTCCTGTTAAGTGTGGTCAGTCCACGGGTCATCATTACTTCTGGGATATTAACTCCTCCCCAACAGGAAGTGCAAGAGGATCACCCAGCAGAGCTGCTATATAGCTCCTCCCCTCTACGTCACACCCAGTCATTCTCTTGCACCCAACTAATAGATAGGATGTGTGAGAGGACTGTGGTGATTTTACTTAGTTTTTATGACTTCAATCAAAAGTTTGTTATTTTAAAACAGCACCGGAGTGTGTTGTTCATTCTCAGGGAGAATTTGAAGAAGAATCTACCTGAGTTTCTATATGATTTTAACCGGAGTAGTTAAGATCATGTTGCTGTTCTCGGCCATCTGAGGGGTGAGGTATACTTCAGATCAGGGGACAGCGGGCAGGTTCACCTGCAAAGAGGTATGTAGCAGCATATTATTTTCTGAGAATGGAATTGACTAGAAAATACTGCAAATACCTATATAAAGTAAGTTCAGCCTTAAATGCAGTAGTAGCAACTGGTATCAGGCTGTCATGTATGTATATTTTCACTTCAGTATTCTGGGGAATGGCACTTCACTAGAATGATACTGTATGAATAAACCTTAGCCTATATTGCAGTGAGAACGGCTAGCAGTAGGTTTCTGTGACAATTTATTTATTTGAGGTTAAACGTTTTGCTGGCATGTTAAATCGTTTAATTTTCTGAGGTACTGGGTGAAAAATTGTGTTGGGCACTAATTATCCACTTGGCGGGCATTTTATTTAGTTTATGACAGTTTACTGATCTCCCTCACTGTTGTGTGTGAGGGGGAGGGGCTTAATTTGGCGCTTTTACTGCGCATCAGGAATTCAGTCACAAGTCTGTTTTTCTTCCCTGCATGATCCGGTTCGTCTCTACAGAGCTCAAGGGTCTTCAAAAGTTATTTTGAGGGAGGTAATCACTCACAGCAGACCTGTGAGATAGTGCTTGACTGTGATAAAAAACTTTATATTTTTTCTGCTATTTAAGGGTTAGTTATCCATTGCTAATGGGGGCAATCCTTTGCTAAATTTGTATTTTTACCGGAAAGAATTTGATTATAGTTTATCAGTTTCATTGTTACTCAACTGTCATAACTTTCTGTGCTTCTTAAAGGCACAGTACGTTTTTTTCATACTATTGAAAATTAAATTGAAAAGTATTTCCAAGTTGCTGGTTTATTTGCTAGTGTGTTTAACATGTCTGACTCAGAGGAATATCTCTGTGCTATATGTGCTAAAGCCAAAGTGGAGCCCAATAGAAATGTATGTACTAATTGCATTGATGCTACTTTAAATAAAGGTCAATCTGTACAAATTGAACATCATTCACCAGACAACGAGAGGAAAGTTATGCCGACTAACTCCCCTCACGTGTAAGTACCTGCATCTCCCGCTCGGGAGGTGCGTGATATGGTAACGCCGAGTACTTCAGGGCGGCCATTACAAATCACATTGCAGGACATGGCTAATGTTATGACTGAAGTTTTGTCTAAATTACCAGAACTTAGAGGGAAGCGTGACCACTCTGGGATGAGAACAGAGTGCGCTGATAATACCAGGGCCATGTCAGATACTGGGTCACAGTATGCGGAACATGAGGACGGAGAGCTTCAATCTGCAGGTGACGGTTCTGATCCCAATAGAGTGGACTCAGACATTTCTAATTTTAAGTTTAAGCTTGAAAACCTCCGCGTACTACTAGGGGAGGTATTAGCGGCTCTGAATGATTGTAACACCGTTGCAATCCCAGAGAAATTATGTAGGCTGGATAGATACTATGCGGTACCGGCGAGTACTGACGTATTTCCTATACCTAAGAGGCTTACAGAGATAATTACTAAGGAGTGGGATAGGCCCGGTGTACCCTTTTCCCCCCCTCCTGTATTTAGAAAGATGTTCCCAATAGACGCCACCACACGGGACTTATGGCAGACGATCCCTAAGGTGGAGGGAGCGGTTTCTACTCTGGCTAAGCGTACCACTATCCCGGTGGAGGATAGCTGTGCCTTTTCAGATCCAATGGATAAAAAATTAGAGGGTTACCTTAAGAAAATGTTTGTTCAACAAGGTTTTATATTGCAACCCCTTGCATGTATTGCGTCTGTCACGGCCGCGGCCGCTTTTTGGTCCGAGTCCCTGGAAGAGACTCTTGACTCAATTACTATCGAAGAAATTTCAAACAGGCTTAAAACACTTAAGCTAGCTAATTCATTTGTTTCAGATGCCGTAGTACATTTAACTAAACTTACGGCTAAGAATTCCGGTTTCGCCATTCAGGCACGCAGAGCACTGTGGCTAAAATCGTGGTTAAGCTGACGTTACTTCTAAATCTAAGTTACTTAACATACCTTTCAAAGGGCAGACCTTATTTGGGCCCGGCTTGAAAGAAATTATCGCTGACATTACAGGAGGTAAAGGCCATGCCCTGCCTCAAGACAGAGCCAAACCTAGGGCTAGACAGTCTAATTTTCGTTCCTTTCGTAATTTCAAGGCAGGAGCAGCATCAACTTCCTCTGCACCAAAACAGGAAGGAGCTGTTGCTCGTTACAGACAAGGCTGGAGACCTAACCAGTCCTGGAACAAGGGCAAGCAGGCCAGAAAACCTGCTGCTGCCCCTAAGACAGCATGAATTGAGGGCCCCCGATCCGGGAACGGATCTAGTGGGGGGCAGACTTTCTCTCTTCGCCCAGGCTTGGGCAAGAGATGTCCAGGATCCCTGGGCGCTAGAGATCATATCTCAGGGATATCTTCTGGACTTCAAATCCTCTCCCCCAAAGGGGAGATTCCATCTGTCAAGGTTGTCAACAAACCAAATAAAGAAGGAGGCGTTTCTACGCTGCGTACAAGATCTGTTACTAATGGGAGTGATCCATCCGGTTCCGCGGTCGGAACACGGACAGGGATTTTACTCAAATCTGTTTGTGGTTCCCAAGAAAGAAGGAACCTTCAGACCAATCTTGGATTTAAAGATCCTAAACAAATTCCTAAGAGTTCCATCGTTCAAAATGGAAACTATTCGGACAATTCTACCCATGATCCAAAAGGGTCAGTACATGACCACAGTGGATTTAAAGGATGCTTACCTTCACATACCGATTCACAGAGATCATCACCGGTACCTAAGGTTTGCCTTCCTAGACAGGCATTACCAGTTTGTAGCTCTTCCATTCGGGTTGGCTACGGCTCCAAGAATCTTCACAAAGGTTCTGGGGGCTCTTCTGGCGGTGCTAAGACCGCAAGGAATTTCGGTAGCTCCTTACCTAGACGACATTCTGATACAAGCTTCAAGCTTTCAAACTGCCAAGTCTCATACAGAGTTAGTACTGGCATTTCTAAGGTCGCATGGGTGGAAGGTAAACGAAAAGAAGAGTTCTCTTTTTCCACTCACAAGAGTTCCCTTCTTGGGGACTCTTATAGACTCTGTAGAAATGAAGATCTACCTGACAGAAGACAGGTTAACAAAGCTTCAAAACGCTTGCCGTGTCCTTCATTCCATTCAACACCCGTCAGTGGCTCAATGCATGGAGGTGATCGGCTTAATGGTAGCGGCAATGGACATAGTACCTTTTGCACGCCTACACCTCAGACCGCTGCAATTGTGCATGCTAAGTCAGTGGAATGGGGATTACTCAGATTTGTCCCCTACTCTGAATCTGGATCAAGAGACCAGAAATTCTCTTCTATGGTGGCTTTCTCGACCACATCTGTCCAGGGGGATGCCTTTCAGCAGGCCAGATTGGACGATTGTAACAACAGACGCCAGCCTGCTAGGTTGGGGCGCTGTCTGGAATTCCCTGAAGGCTCAGGGATCTTGGACTCAGGAGGAGAGTCTCCTGCCAATAAACATTCTGGAATTGAGAGCAGTTCTCAATGCCCTTCTGGCTTGGCCCCAGTTAACAACGCGGGGGTTCATCAGGTTTCAGTCGGACAACATCACGACTGTAGCTTACATCAACCATCAAGGAGGGACAAGAAGCTCCCTAGCGATGATGGAAGTATCAAAGATAATTCGCTGGGCAGAGTCTCACTCTTGCCACCTATCAGCAATCCACATTCCGGGAGTGGAGAACTGGGAGGCGGATTTCCTAAGTCGTCAGACTTTTCATCCGGGGGAGTGGGAACTTCATCCGGAAGTCTTTGCCCAAATACTTCGACGTTGGGGCAAACCAGAAATAGATCTCATGGCGTCTCGACAGAACGCCAAGCTTCCTTGTTACGGGTCCAGATCCAGGGATCCGGGAGCGGCCCTGGTGGATGCTTTGACAGCACCTTGGACCTTCGGGAAGGCTTATGTGTTCCCACCCTTCCCGATGCTTCCTCGATTGATTGCCAGGATCAAACAGGAGAAAGCATCAGTGATTCTAATAGCGCCTGCGTGGCCACGCAGGACCTGGTATGCAGATCTAGTGGACATGTCATCCTGTCCACCTTGGTCTCTGCCTCTGAGACAGGACCTTCTGGTTCAGGGTCCCTTCAAACATCAAAATCTAATTTCTCTGAAGCTGACTGCCTGGAAATTGAACGCTTGATTTAATCAAAACGTGGATTCTCTGAGTCAGTAATTGATACCTTAATACAGGCTAGGAAGCCTGTTACCAGAAAGATTTACCATAAGATATGGCATAAATACCTATATTGGTGTGAATCCAAAGGTTACTCTTGGAGTAAGGTTAGGATTCCTAGGATATTGTCTTTTCTACAAGAAGGTTTAGAAAAGGGTTTATCCGCTAGTTCCTTAAAGGGACAGATCTCAGCTCTGTCCATTCTGTTACACAAACGTCTGTCAGAAGTTCCAGAGGTTCAGGCTTTTTGTCAGGCTTTGGCCAGGATTAAGAATGTGTTTAAAACTGTTGCTGCACCATGGAGTTTAAACCTTGTTCTTAACGTTTTACAGGGCGTTCCGTTTGAACCCCTCCATTCCATTGATATAAAGTTGTTATCTTGGAAAGTTCTGTTCTTAATGGCTATTTCCTCGGCTCGTAGAGTCTCTGAGTTATCAGCCTTACATTGTGATTCTCCTTATCTGATTTTTCACTCGGATAAAGTAGTTCTGCGTACTAAACCTGGGTTCTTACCTAAGGTAGTCACTAACAGGAATATCAATCAAGAGATTGTTGTTCCATCCTTGTGTCCAAATCCTTCTTCAAAGAAGGAACGTCTTCTGCACAATCTGGATGTAGTTCGTGCCCTAAAATTCTATTTACAGGCAACTAAAGACTTTCGACAAACGTCTTCCCTGTTTGTCGTTTATTCTGGTCAGAGGAGAGGTCAAAAAGCTTCTGCGACCTCTCTCTCTTTTTGGCTTCGTAGCATAATACGTTTAGCTTATGAGACTGCTGGACAGCAGCCTCCTGAAAGAATTACAGCTCATTCCACTAGAGCTGTGGCTTCCACTTGGGCCTTTAAGAATGAGGCCTCTGTTGAACAGATTTGCAAGGCTGCAACTTGGTCTTCGCTTCATACTTTTTCCAAATTTTCCAAATTTTACACTTTTGCTTCTTCGGAGGCTATTTTTGGGAGAAAGGTTCTTCAGGCAGTGGTTCCTTCTGTATAAAGATCCTGCCTGTCCCTCCCGTCATCCGTGTACTTTTGCTTTGGTATTGGTATCCCAGAAGTAATGATGACCCCTGGACTGACCACACTTAACAGGAGAAAACATAATTTATGCTTACCTGATAAATTCCTTTCTCCTGTAGTGTGGTCAGTCCACGGCCCGCCCTGTTTTTTATGGCAGGTCTAAATTTTAAATTATACTCCAGTCACCACTGCACCCTTTAGCTTCTCCTTTCTCGTTGGTTCTTGGTCGAATGACTGGGTGTGACGTAGAGGGGAGGAGCTATATAGCAGCTCTGCTGGGTGATCCTCTTGCACTTCCTGTTGGGGAGGAGTTAATATCCCAGAAGTAATGATGACCCGTGGACTGACCACACTACAGGAGAAAGGAATTTATCAGGTAAGCATAAATTATGTTTTTTTTCCCCCTTCCTTCATCGGTGTCAGTGTGGCTAATGTGCGCACGTGCACACGCGCGCACACGCTCCTTCCTCACACCCGGAAAACGGCACCATCGGCACCATCGCTACTGGTGCAGAGAGGGCTCTCTCTGCATCAGAGGCTTGTAAAGGGGTATTGCAGGATGCCTCCATATCGAGGCATCACTGCAATACCCTCAGAGCTGCTGGAAGCGATTGTGATCACTTCCAGCACTCTGTTAGACAACTGACGTACCAGGTACGTCTATTGTCATTAACAGTTAGTTTTTGCATGACGTACCTGGTACGTCAGTTGTCATTAAGGGGTTAATTGTATTTAATTGTTGTTATTGCTAGTTAATTTATTTAATTAATTTAATGATAGTGTAGTGTTAGGTTTAATTGTAACTTAGGTTAGGATTTATTTTACAGGTAATTTTGTAATTATTTTAACTAGGTAGTATTAAATAGTTAATAACTATTTAATATCTATTGTTTAAAATAAATACAAAGTTGCCTGTAAAATAAATATAAATCCTAAAATAGCTATAATATAATTATTTGTTATATTGTAGCTATATTAGGGTTTATTTTACAGGTAAGTATTTAGTTTTAAATAGGAATACTTTAGTTAATAAGAGTTAATTTATTTCGTTAGATTAAAATTATATTTAACTTAGGGGGGTGTTAGGGTTAGATTTAGCTTTAGGGGTTAATACATTTATTATAGTAGCGGCGAGGTCCGGTCGGCAGATTAGGGGTTAATACTTGAAGTTAGGTGGCGGCGACGTTGGGGGGGCAGATTAGGGGTTAATAAATATTATGTAGGGGTCGGCGATGTTGGGGGCAGCAGATTAGGGGTTCATAGGGATCATGTAGGGGGCTGCGGTGTCCGTTCCTGCAGATTAGGGGTTAATTGTGTAATGCAGGTGTCAGCGATAGCAGATTAGGGGTTAATAAGTGTAAGGTATGGGGTGTTTAGACTCGGGGTTCATGTTAGGGTGTTAGGTGCAGACTTAGAAAGTGTTTCCCCATAGGAAACAATGGGGCTGCGTTAGGAGCTGAACGCTGCTTTTTTGCAGGTGTTAGACTTTTTCTCAGCTGGCTCTCTCCGTTTCATCCCAAACTGCCCCATTGTTTCCTATGGGGGAATCGTGCACAAGCACGTTTTGCCAGCTTACCGCTACCGTAAGCAACACTGGTATTAAGGGTTGAAGTGGCGGTGAATTCGGCTCAATGCACCCTTTTTGGAGCCTAACGCAGGCCTTCAGACAACTCTAAATACCAGCGTTGTTTGGAAGCAGCGGTAGGAAAAAAAGCTGCGTTAGCTACACGGGTCTTTACCGACAAAACTCTAAATCTAGGCGTTAGTGTTTATTATTTTTTGTAATTTTAGATTTTTTTTTAATTTTTTTCGTAGTGTTAGGTTTTTTAAAATGTGTAATTTAGATTTTTAAATTGGAAGTATTTTTTTATTTTATTAGAATATTAATGTTAGGTTAATTTATAGTTTAATGTTAGGTTTATGTTTATTTCACAGGTAAGTTTTTATTTATTTTAAGATATATTGTAATTTTAATTTTAAGTAAGGGGGATGTTAGGTTTAGGGGTTAATAGTTTAATTTAGTGTTTTGCGATGTGGGGGGGCTGGTGGTTTAGGGGTCAATAGGTTTATTTAGTAGTGGCGATGTGAGGGCCAGAGGTTTAAGGGTTAATAGCTTTATTATAGTGTTGGCAATGTTGGGGAGCTGCGGATTAGGGGTTAACTTTATTATAGTGTCGTTACGGAGATTTTTCATTCCGCACTTCAGGTGTTAGGGGTTTTTTTTTTCGCACCCTGTTTAGCGCAAAACTTGTAATCTAGGTGTTTGTTTGTTAATCCAATCAAAATTTATAAACAACAGTTAGAAGATATAATAGATGAAAGGTTGGAGAATGGCTTTTTTGATGGAGTAACTGTAGACTTTTTCAGAGTGGATCATCCTAGAACCCCGGTGTTTCACATACTCCCTAAGTTTCATAAATCTTTGATTAATGTAAGAGGCCGTCCAACTGTGGGCTAGATTAGGAGTGGTGCGCTAATAGTTACTCGCAAGCGATATCGGGTTTATCACGGCTGTTTGTGCATGTCGGATGTATCCCGCTTATTACCAGTGGAAAGTAAATGCGATCGCTTGAGCGTAATTGAAGTAAATGCACTTTGGGATAGTGCAACCTCAAAACTCTGGTTAACTGTTTCACAAAACAAAAAAGTGTCACAAAACACATTTTAAAATAGTTACACTTGTAATAACAATAAAAAGTTATAAGGGCTCAAAGACATGAGGTCTCAGGTGTTATAAAAAAAGGCAGGCAATACATATACATACCTATATATATATATATATATATATATATATATATACTGTATGTGTGTACATATAAATATATATATATGTGTGTGTGTGTGTACATATATACAAATATAATATATATCTCAGACAACAGGAATGTCAGCAGTCTAAGTCTCCCTCTGTTACCGCGGTCCTTGCTTTGCACAAGCGCAGCAGGGAGTCAAATAACTCTGGTCAGTACGTTCTCCTGGTGCTGTCAATCACCAGGAGAACATACATGACCGGAGTTGATTGGCTCCCAACAAAATAAGAGGCCTCATTAGACATGCCTCTATAATAAGTTTTTAGTTATATAAATGTATGTGTTATATTGCGCAATAGAGAAAAAGCTGATCCCGCTGCCTCTATTGCACAATATTGTCGAGGTGAATTTTTTTTTTTAATAAAGTTTTTTAAATTTTATTTTTAATTTCAAGATGCTCCAAATGGCAGGTGCGGCAGTGCCTCACCTGCCTCCTGTGAGTGCACATCATCCTGACCTGAGCAGTGAGCAGCATGGTAGCCTCTTCAACTTTAAGATACAGAGGTGGAGCTGGAGGACATCTCACACAGCTAGACCAGCTGGCCCCTTCCTGAGGAACGGACTGTTACACTCCATACCGGTAGGGTAAAAACTGTCTTAAGTAGTATACTGACTGACTTAAAAAAAAAAATGCCTGACTTGTGTGACTGAACTTGAAGGCAAGCCAAGGGGTAATACTGGAACTGTCGTGTAAGTCATAACCGTTAGGAATGATGAGGACCGGTCCAGTGAGGACTGAGGGAGACCACTATTTTATTGAGGTGAGGTGTGTTGGATGGATCATGGAGGCAAGCAGGGGTAATACTGGAACTGGTGTGTAAGTCATGATTGATGAGATGAGGACCGGTGTTGTGTCGAATCTGGGGATCTATCAAAATCTGGAATCGGCAATTCCCGGAACTCCGCCCACAGAGTAAAAGCACACTATGCCTACCCTCCACCCACGATAGCTCCTTCTCCTCATAAACTCCACCTAGCTACCGCCCACTCATACAAAGCTCCACCAGCTACCTCCCACTCCTAGCAAACAACAATCCAGTGCGTAGTTGTTGCGGATCTTGACGGAGTTGTAGAGGAGCTGATTTTTATTGTGAGAGCAATTTTATTGGAGTTGTAGCTGAGCTGGTTTGAGGAGAGTAGCTGATTTGGAGAAAAACTTGTAGGAGCTGATTATTAGAGCTGCTATTATTTTACATCAAAATTTCAGGATCTGTTGTATTATTCTGGTATGACATTTTATTAAATACATTGATGCATGACAATTAAAATTGAATTTTTTTTATTTTTTTTAATACTCATTATTGTCACACAAATTTCAAATGCAACTATTTTTCTTGCTATTACTACCAACTAAAAAAGTATTATAAATATTTTCGGTGGCCTGCAGGCCATGTGATTCCCTGAGGATCTGTTCTATTTTTCTGGTCTGACATTTTATTAAATAGATTGATGCATGACTATTAAAATTAATAGATTTTTATTTTTTATATTTATTATTTTCACACACAAAAAATATATTCTAAATACTTTCTGTGGCCTGCAGGCCATGTGATTCCCTGAGGAAGTTTCAAATGCCCTTTCCATTGTAAACCACAAAAAACAAAATATATATATTTTAAATAATATGTGAGACATATATTGCCTATACTATCATTGGATTTTTATTTTATGGTATTTTCATTTAATAATATGGGTTATGCATGATTTCTAACATAAACAACACTTTTTTTTTATAAATCATTATGTGTCTCACAAATAAACTAATATTTTTTTAGTTCATGATTTTGAATGATAATACAATCTTAAACAACTTTATAATTTACTTCTATTACTATATTTCTTCATTCTCTTTATATCCTTTGTTGAAAATCATATCTTAATAGGCTTAGTAGTTTCTGATTGCTGCACATAGCTGTCTTGTGTGATTGTCACATCCATGTGCATTTCTATTTCTTCAGCAAAGGATATCTAAAGAATGAATCAATTTAGCAAATATTAATACATTTTAATGATTTTTAAAATGTTTTTCTCTTCATGAATAATAAAACTTAAAAAAAAAAAATGTGTCCCTTTCAGTTTAATTGGGTGATTAAGAAAAGTTCTATTGTATATTGATATCACCAATCCAAATTATTTGAAATACTGTTGGTGTTCTGCAGGTCATTTGATTTCCTGATTAATTTTTATCTCCCCTTTCCATATGTGTGATTGAGATATATAAATATATATATATATATATATATATATATATATATATATATATATACAGGGAGTGCAGAATTATTAGGCAAGTTGTATTTTTGAGGATTAATTTTATTATTGAACAACAACCATGTTCTCAATGAACCCAAAAAACTCATTAATATCAAAGCTGAATATTTTTGGAAGTAGTTTTTAGTTTGTTTTTAGTTTTAGCTATTTTAGGGGGATATCTGTGTGTGCAGGTGACTATTACTGTGCATAATTATTAGGCAACTTAACAAAAAACAAATATATACCCATTTCAATTATTTATTTTTACCAGTGAAACCAATATAACATCTCAACATTCACAAATATACATTTCTGACATTCAAAAACAAATCAGTGACCAATATAGCCACCTTTCTTTGCAAGGACACTCAAAAGCCTGCCATCCATGGATTCTGTCAGTGTTTTGATCTGTTCACCATCAACATTGCGTGCAGCAGCAACCACAGCCTCCCAGACACTGTTCAGAGAGGTGTACTGTTTTCCCTCCTTGTAAATCTCACATTTGATGATGGACCACAGGTTCTCAATGGGGTTCAGATCAGGTGAACAAGGAGGCCATGTCATTAGATTTTCTTCTTTTATACCCTTTCTTGCCAGCCACGCTGTGGAGTACTTGGACGCGTGTGATGGAGCATTGTCCTGCATGAAAATCATGTTTTTCTTGAAGGATGCAGACTTCTTCCTGTACCACTGCTTGAAGAAGGTGTCTTCCAGAAACTGGCAGTAGGACTGGGAGTTGAGCTTGACTCCATCCTCAACCCGAAAAGGCCCCACAAGCTCATCTTTGATGATACCAGCCCAAACCAGTACTCCACCTCCACCTTGCTGGCATCTGAGTCGGACTGGAGCTCTCTGCCCTTTACCAATCCAGCCACGGGCCCATCCATCTGGCCCATCAAGACTCACTCTCATTTCATCAGTCCATAAAACCTTAGAAAAATCAGTCTTGAGATATTTCTTGGCCCAGTCTTGACGTTTCAGCTTGTGTGTGTTGTTCAGTGGTGGTCGTCTTTCAGCCTTTCTTACCTTGGCCATGTCTCTGAGTATTGCACACCTTGTGCTTTTGGGCACTCCAGTGATGTTGCAGCTCTGAAATATGGCCAAACTGGTGGCAAGTGGCATCTTGGCAGCTGCACGCTTGACTTTTCTCAGTTCATGGGCAGTTATTTTGCGCCTTGGTTTTTCCACACGCTTCTTGCGACCCTGTTGACTATTTTGAATGAAACGCTTGATTGTTCGATGATAACGCTTCAGAAGCTTTGCAATTTTAAGAGTGCTGCATCCCTCTGCAAGATATCTCACTATTTTTGACTTTTCTGAGCCTGTCAAGTCCTTCTTTTGACCCATTTTGCCAAAGGAAAGTAAGTTGCCTAATAATTATGCACACCTGATATAGGCTGTTGATGTCATTAGACCACACCCCTTCTCATTACAGAGATGCACATCACCTAATATGCTTAATTGGTAGTAGGCTTTCGAGCCTATACAGCTTGGAGTAAGACAACATGCATAAAGAGGATGATGTGGTCAAAATACTCATTTGCCTAATAATTCTGCACTCCCTGTATATATATATAGAGAGAGATAGATATTTTTATATATATATATATATATATATATATATATATATATATATATATATACACACACACAAACAGGTTTTTGAAAAAGTTGATCAACAGCTAGTTGTATCATGAAATGTCTTCGAGTTCACATTTTTTTTATTTCATATTTTTTCACAAAATATACATTTTATGATACAAGCTTGTATTACATATTTTTATGTGGTTAAAAAAATATGTACACTGAAAATGAATATGAATCTCTAAAAGAGCTTCAGAAAAGATCACTTCTATGTAAGCACAACAAAATACTATTTCTGCAAACCTATGCACAAAAACTCTATATGCTTTACTTAAACAGTGCACCTTAAATGAATATAATAATACTGAACAACATTTCACTTAAAAGGACCGTGTATAGCAATTTTCTTATAACTTCATGTAATATACACTACTATAAATAAGAATATGCACATATACTGATATAAAAATTCTGTATAAAAATGAATTTATAATCTGCCATTTTTGCACTGTTAAAAAGTTTTGGCTGGGACACATAGTGAATGGCCTGTAAAACAAAATAGCAGAAACTGTCCCTTTCCTGCATATAGAAATACATGTACGGATAACAATCAAAATTCAGCATGAGTCTGCAAACAATTTTATACATCTTACACTGTGTGGCTTGTTTACTAGTCTGAAAATCAGCACAATGTTCTTAAATAAGCAAAATGATACATTTTTACAAAAAGAATAACAGATGTGCAATATAAATCTTCAAGTGAAGGTAAAGTTTTAATGCTTTGAATAGCTAAATGAAATTATTAATAGCACATTAAGATGGTCGCTAAGTTTATTTTTCTCTAATTTGTGAATTTCAATATTTATAATACATACTAATCTTCCGACTGTTTCCGTCCAAACTCCTCCCCAACTCTACTTCCGTGTTATCTCTGATATTACGTATAGAGCGGTCCCACCCGCTCTATACGCATCTACCAAGCGCATGCACAATGATCCTACCTATTGCGCATGAGCGAAACGCCGATATAAACAACTACTGCGCATGCAATACTTTTCAATCTAGAGAATCAATGCGTATGCGTTAGTGTTGGTCCCAAGTAGAGCGTTGTTATTTTTAGTTTCGGCAAAGGTCCTGCGCGAAACGGGAGCGTGCTTGTAGTCCTAAACGGAAGATAAGACAGGAGCGCATGGGCATTTAAAATATGGGGCTGGTGACGTAGAACGACGACCGCCTAACGGCCAGATTTTCAATTGGTGCTTTTGAGAACGTGATCCAGTAAAAAAAAAAAACACACAAAAAAAAAGTTGATTTGCATTACATTCAAATTTCGATTTCATACGGCAATAACTTTTTAAAATTTTCAATGTGATGAAGATGATGAATGAGACTCATATTTATTTGGCAAATAGAATTTAATTCAAGTTTGTGAAACAGGTAACTTAACCTTCACTTTCAATTTCCAAACCCTTTACGCTAATAAAAATCCAGTGTATAATGTCCCTTTAATGAATTGATAAAGAGATCAAGGAAGAGAGATTAAGATAAATAAAGAGCAAGAGAGTTAGGGGGAGAGAGAGAGGTAGGAAGGGCGAGATAGAGGGAGGGTGGACAGAGATTGATGGAGAGAGAAAGAGCGGGAGATAGAGAAAGTGAGTGGGAGAGAGAGGTAGTGGTGATATTGAAGGGGGGATAGAGAGATATTCAGGTGGGGTGAGAGGGTGGGTGTGAGAGAGTGAGTGTTAAAGAGTTATAGAGAGGCAGTGGGGAGAGAGAGGGACGGGGTATAGAGGTATCGGGGGTAGAGAGTGAGAGACACAGAGAAATAGACACAAACAGACAGAGGTAGGGAGAAAGACGGTGGTAGAGAGTGACATATAGAGAGAGAGACAGAGTGATATAAAGACAGACATCGTGAGTGACAGAAATACAGAAAGTTATTTTGATAGAGGGAGAGAGAGACAGACATAGGGAGAGAGAGACACAGACGGAGGTATGGAGAGACACAGATAGCGGGATAGAGAGACAGAAGGATGGAGGTAGAGAAAGATAGAATGAGGGAGTGAATATTCACAAGGCGGGAGAGAGAGAGAGATAGAAGGAGAGAGACATACATAGGGATAGAGAGAGACAGATATAAGGATAGACATACAGATGGAGGGAGAGAGAGAGAGGCAGTGAGGTATAGAGACAGACAGAGGAAGAGAGACATACGGAGGGAGATAGAGACAGACAGAGGGATGTAGAGAGAGGCTTAGCTAGAGAGAGATAGAATGAGGGATGCAGAGACAGACAGAAGGAGGGAGAGACAGACAGAAGGCAGGAGATAGATACAGACAGAGGGAGAAAGAGAGACAGAGGGAGGGGGATAGACAGACAGAGGCAGTGAGGGATAAAAACAGACATAGAGAGAAACACATACCGATGGAGGGACAGAGAGCGAGGGAGAGACAGACAGAAGGATTGAGGGAGAGACAGACAGAGGGAAATAAAGACAGGCAGTGACGGAGAGAGACAGGCAGTGAGGGAGAGATAGGGAAAGAGATAGACAGACAGAGGCAGTGAGGGAGAAAAAAAGGAGGGAGACACATACCGATGGAATGAAAGAGAGTGAGGGAGAGACAGACAGAGGGAGGGAGGGAGACAGACAGAGGAAGTGTGGAAGAAATACATAGTGAGAGACACATACGATGGAGGGAGAGAGAGACAGATGGAGAGAGACAGAGGGGGGAGACAGACAGAAAAACAGACGGAGGGAGAGACACATACCGATGGAGGGAGAGATAGACAGACAGAAGGATGGAGGGAGAGACAGAGGCAGTGAGGGAGAGAGACAGAGGCAGTGAGGGAGAAAACCAGACGGAGGGAGAGACACATATCAATGTATGGAGAGAGAGCAAGGGAGAGACAGAAGGATGGAGGAAGAGACAGACAGAGGGGGAGAGAGACAGACGACGGTAGGGAGACAGACAGAGGGAGAGAAACATACCGATGGAGAGAGAGAGCTAGGGAGAGACAGATAGAAGGATGGAGGGAGAGAGAGACAGACAGAGGCAGTGAGGGAGAGAGACAGAGGCAGTGAGGGAGAAAACCAGACGGAGGGAGAGACACATCAATGTATGGAGAGAGAGCAAGGGAGAGACAGAAGGATGGAGGAAGAGACAGACAGAGGGGGAGAGAGACAGACGACGGTAGGGAGACAGACAGAGGGAGAGAAACATACCGATGGAGAGAGAGAGCTAGGGAGAGACAGACAGAAGGATGGAGGGAGAGATAGACAGACAGAAGGATGGAGGGAGAGACAGAGGCAGTGAGGGAGAGAGACAGAGGCAGTGAGGGAGAAAACCAGACGGAGGGAGAGACACATATCAATGTATGGAGAGAGAGCAAGGGAGAGACAGAAGGATGGAGGAAGAGACAGACAGAGGGGGAGAGAGACAGACGACGGTAGGGAGACAGACAGAGGGAGAGAAACATACCGATGGAGAGAGAGAGCTAGGGAGAGACAGACAGAAGGATGGAGGGAGAGAGAGACAGACAGAGGCAGTGAGGGAGAAAAACAGACGGAGGGATTGACATATACCGATGGAGAGAGAGAGACAGACAGAAGCATGGAGGGAGAGACAGAGAGAGGGAGGGAGAGACAGAGGCAGTGAGGGAGAGCTAGACAGGGAGGTAGAGAGACAGACAGAGGCAGTGAGGGAGAAAAACAGACGGAGGAAGAGACACATACCGATGGAAGGAGAGAAAGCGAGGTTGAGACAGACAGAAAGATGGAGGGAGAGAGAGACAGAGGCAGTGAGGGAGAAAAACAGACGGAGGGAGAGACACATACCGATGGAGGGAGAGACAGACAGGGAGGGAGATACATAGGCAGTGAGGGAGAGATAGACAGGGAGGGAGAGAGACAGACAGAGGCAGTGAGGGAGAAAAACAGACGGAGGGATAGACACATACCGATGGAAGGAGAGCGAGGGAGAGACAGACAGAAGGATGGAGAGAGAGGGAGACAGACAGAGGCAGTGAGGGAGAAAAACAGACGGAGGTAGAGACACATATACTGTATGATGGAGAGACAGACATGATGATGGGAGGGAGAGATAGAAAGAGCGATAGAGAGAGACATAGGTAGAGAGATTCAATGCAGTGAGGGATAGAGACTTAGATGGATGGAGAGACACATACTGATATAGGGAGAGAGGGAGGGAGATAGACTTATGGAGAGAGAGACAGACAGAAGAAGGTAGGGAGAGACAGACAGATGGCAGGAGAGAGACAGAGGGATGTAGACAGAGGGAGCGAGTGCTTCATTAACTGAAAGTACAGTACATTTGTCAGATGTCACTCATATTAAAACAAAAATTCCATTTTGACAAGCATTCAAATAATAATTGCACTCAACATTTTCTTGATTATTATTCTTTTATACAGTACATATATACACTGTGTATATATATATATATATATAAATATTGATTGCAGGACATCTTGATGAATTATTCATTAAATATTTTTTTTTTGCCTCAATCTTATATGAAATGTATATTCATCAATATTTATATTATTTTTTCTTGACACGTAGACTGACTCTCCCCCTCCCCTTAGATTGCTATTAGCCTTTTTTTTTTTCTAGATTATCATTCTTGGGGCCTGTCACTTAATAGTAAATATGTATTTCTAACGCGGTAAAATTATTGATTGTTTTTATTAATAAGTTTGTACAAATTGAATGGTTATTTCATTATGATGCAGATGTGATAAATTTAATTTTAAACTAGCTAATGCAGCACCTGCTCAGCATCACAGTAAGCAAACATTATACTCCTACTGTTAAATTGATTATTAATATTATAAGCCATGCACATCATGTGACTGCTCTGCTGTCTGTCAATATGGTTGCATACATATAGTTCACAATTGCCAAATCAACATTCATATATATTATAGTCTTTTCTCCTGTTAAGTGTGGTCAGTCCACGGGTCATCATTACTTCTGGGATATTAACTCCTCCCCAACAGGAAGTGCAAGAGGATCACCCAAGCAGAGCTGCCATATAGCTCCTCCCCTCTACGTCACACCCAGTCATTCTCTTGCACCCAACTAATAGATAGGATGTGTGAGAGGACTGTGGTGATTATACTTAGTTTTTATACCTTCAATCAAAAGTTTGTTATTTTAAAACAGCACCGGAGTGTGTTGTTCCTTCTCAGGTAGAATTTGAAGAAGAATCTACCTGAGTTTTTTGTATGATTTTAGCCGGCGTAGTTAAGATCATTTTGCTGTTCTCGGCCATCTGAGGAGTGAGGTAAACTTCAGATCAGGGGACAGCGGGCAGGTTCACCTGCAAAGAGGTATGTAGCAGTATATTATTTTCTGAGGAATGGAATTGACTGAGAAAATACTGCCAATACCGATATAATGTAAGTTCAGCCTTAAATGCAGTAGTAGCAACTGGTATCAGGCTGTCATGTATGTATATTTACACTTCAGTATTCAGAGATAATACTGTATGCATAAAACTTTTAGCCTAACTTGCAGTGGGAACGACTAGCAGCAGGCTTTCTAATGACACTTCATTTTATTTGATGTTAAACGTTTTGCTGGCATGTTAAATCGTTTATTTATCTGAGGTACTGGGTGAAAAATTGGTTTGGGCACTGTTTTTTTCCACTTGGCTGTCGTTTTATTTAATTTAAGACAGTTTACTGATCTCCCTCACTGTTGTGTGTGAGGGGGAGGGGCCTATTTTGGCACTTTTACTACGCATCAGAAATTCAGTCACAAGTCTGTTTTCTTCCCTGCATGATCCGGATTGTCTCTACAGAGCTCAAGGGTCTTCAAAAATTATTTTGAGGGAGGTAATCACTCACAGCAGACCTGTGAGACTGTGCTTTGACTGTGATAAAAAACGTTTATTTTCTGTACTTTTTTTCTGCTGTTTAAGGGTTAGTTATCCATTGCTAATGGGGGCAATCCTTTGCTAAATTGTATTTTTTACCGGGAAAAATTTGATTTTATAGTTTCTCCGGTTCATTGTTACTCAACTGTCATAATTTTTTTCTGTGCTTCTTAAAGGCACAGTACGTTTTTCATATTACTTGTAAATTGAGTTGAAAAGTATTTCCAAGTTTGCTAGTTTAATTGCTAGTGTGTTAAACATGCCTGACTCAGAGGAATATCTCTGTGCTATATGTGCTAAAGCCAAGGTGGAGCCCAATAGAAATTTATGTACTAATTGCATTGATGCTACTTTAAATAAAAGTCAATCTGTACAAATTGAACATCATTCACCAAACAACGAGGGGAAAGTTATGCCGACTAACTTGCCTCACGTGTCAGTACCTGCATCTCCCGCTCGGGAGGTGCGTGATATTGTAACGCCGAGTACTTCAGGGCGGCCATTACAAATCACATTGCAGGACATGGCTAATGTTATGACTGAAGTTTTGTCTAAATTACCAGAACTTAGAGGTAAGCGAGATCACTCTGGGGTGAGAACAGAGTGCGCTGATAATAATAGGGCCATGTCAGATACTGCGTCACAACTTGCAGAACATGAGGACGGAGAGCTTCATTATGCAGGTGACGGTTCTGATCCAAATAGAGTGGATTCAGATATTTCAAATTTTAAGTTTAAACTAGAAAACCTCCGTGTACTGCTAGGGGAGGTATTAGCGGCTCTGAATGATTGTAACACCGTTGCAATCCCAGAGAAATTATGTAGGCTGGATAGATACTATGCGGTACCGGCGAGTACTGATGTATTTCCTATACCTAAGAGGCTTACAGAGATAATTACTAAGGAGTGGGATAGGCCCGGTGTACCCTTTTCCCCCCCTCCTGTATTTAGAAAAATGTTTCCAATAGACGCCACCACACGGGACTTATGGCAGACGGTCCCTAAGGTGGAGGGAGCGGTTTCTACTCTGGCTAAGCGTACCACTATCCCGGTGGAGGATAGCTGTGCTTTTTCAGATCCAATGGATAAAAAATTAGAGGGTTACCTTAAGAAAATGTTTGTTCAACAAGGTTTTATATTGCAACCCCTTGCATGTATTGCGTCTGTCACGGCTGTGGCCGCATTTTGGTCCGAGTCTCTGGAAGAGACTCTCGACTCAGTAACTATAGATGAGATTTCAAATAAGCTTAAAACCATTAAGCTAGCTAATTCATTTATTTCAGATGCCGTAGTACATTTAACTAAACTTACGGCTAAGAATTCCGGATTCGCCATTCAGGCACGCAGAGCACTGTGGCTAAAATCCTGGTCAGCTGATGTTACTTCTAAATCTAAATTACTTAACATACCTTTCAAAGGGCAGACATTATTTGGGCCTGGTTTGAAAGAAATTATCGCTGACATTACAGGAGGTAAAGGCCATGCCCTGCCTCAAGACAGAGCCAAACCAAGGGCTAGACAGTCTAATTTTCGTGCCTTTCGTAACTTCAAGGCAGGAGCAGCATCAACTTCCTCCGCTCCAAAACAGGAAGGAACTGTTGCTCGTTACAGACAGGGCTGGAAACCTAACCAGACCTGGAACAAGGGCAAGCAGGCCAGAAAACCTGCTGCTGCCCCTAAAACAGCATGAAGTGAGGGCCCCCAATCCGGAAACGGATCTAGTAGGGGGCAGACTTTCTCTCTTCGCCCAGGCTTGGGCAAGAGATGTCCAGGATCCCTGGGCGTTAGAGATCATATCTCAGGGATATCTTCTGGACTTCAACACTTCTCCTCCAAAAGGGAGATTTCATCTTTCAAGGTTGTCAACAAACCAGATAAAGAAAGAGGCGTTTCTACGCTGTGTACAAGATCTGTTACTAATGGGAGTGATCCACCCGGTTCCGCGGTCGGAACACGGACAGGGGTTTTACTCAAATCTGTTTGTGGTTCCCAAGAAAGAAGGAACCTTCAGACCAATCTTGGACTTAAAGATCCTAAACAAATTCCTAAGAGTTCCATCGTTCAAAATGGAAACTATTCGGACAATCCTACCCATGATCCAAGAGGGTCAGTACATGACCACAGTGGATTTAAAGGACGCTTACCTTCACATACCGATTCACAAAGATCATTACCGGTATCTAAGGTTTGCCTTCCTAGACAGGCATTACCAGTTTGTAGCTCTTCCATTCGGATTGGCTACGGCTCCAAGAATCTTCACAAAGGTTCTGGGCGCTCTTCTGGCGGTACTAAGACCGCGAGGAATTTCGGTAGCTCCGTACCTAGACGACATTCTGATACAAGCTTCAAGCTTTCAAACTGCCAAGTCTCATACAGAGTTAGTACTGGCATTTCTAAGGTCGCATGGGTGGAAGGTGAACGAAAAGAAGAGTTCTCTCTTTCCACTCACAAGAGTTCCCTTCTTGGGGACTCTTATAGATTCTGTAGAAATGAAGATCTACCTGACAGAAGACAGGTTAACAAAGCTTCAAAATGCTTGCCGTGTCCTTCATTCCATTCAATACCCGTCAGTGGCTCAATGCATGGAGGTAATCGGTTTAATGGTAGCGGCAATGGACATAGTACCCTTTGCACGCCTACATCTCAGACCGCTGCAATTGTGCATGCTAAGTCAGTGGAATGGGGATTACTCAGATTTGTCCCCTACTCTGAATCTGGATCAAGAGACAAGAAATTCTCTTCTATGGTGGCTTTCTCGGCCACATCTGTCCAGGGGGATGCCATTCAGCAGGCCAGATTGGACAATTGTAACAACAGACGCCAGCCTACTAGGTTGGGGCGCTGTCTGGAATTCCCTGAAGGCTCAGGGATCATGGACTCAGGAGGAGAGTCTACTTCCAATAAACATTCTGGAATTGAGAGCAGTTCTCAATGCCCTTCTGGCTTGGCCCCAGTTAACAACTCGGGGGTTCATCAGGTTTCAGTCGGACAACATCACGACTGTAGCTTACATCAACCATCAAGGAGGGACAAGAAGCTCCCTAGCGATGATGGAAGTATCAAAGATAATTCGCTGGGCAGAGTCTCACTCTTGCCACCTGTCAGCAATCCACATCCCAGGAGTGGAGAACTGGGAGGCGGATTTCCTAAGTCGTCAGACTTTTCATCCGGGGGAGTGGGAACTTCATCCGGAGGTCTTTGCCCAAATACTTCGACGTTGGGGCAAACCAGAGATAGATCTCATGGCGTCTCGACAGAACGCCAAGCTTCCGTGTTACGGGTCCAGATCCAGGGATCCGGGAGCGGTCCTGGTAGATGCTTTGACAGCACCTTGGACCTTCGGGATGGCTTATGTGTTTCCACCCTTCCCGATGCTTCCTCGATTGATTGCCAGGATCAAACAGGAGAGAGCATCGGTGATTCTAATAGCGCCTGCGTGGCCACGCAGGACCTGGTATGCAGATCTAGTGGACATGTCATCCTGTCCACCTTGGTCTCTGCCTCTGAGACAGGACCTTCTGATCCAGGGTCCTTTCAAACATCAAAATCTAATTTCTCTGAAGCTGACTGCTTGGAAATTGAACGCTTGATTTTATCAAAACGTGGTTTTTCTGAGTCAGTAATTGATACCTTAATACAGGCTAGGAAGCCTGTTACCAGAAAGATTTACCATAAAATATGGCGTAAATACTTACATTGGTGCGAATCCAAGAGTTACTCATGGAGTAAGGTTAGGATTCCTAGGATATTGTCTTTTCTACAAGAAGGTTTAGAAAAGGGTTTATCCGCTAGTTCCTTAAAGGGACAGATTTCAGCTCTGTCCATTCTTTTACACAAACGTCTGTCAGAAGTTCCAGACGTTCAGGCTTTTTGTCAGGCTTTGGCCAGGATTAAGCCTGTGTTTAAAACTGTTGCTCCACCATGGAGTTTAAACTTAGTTCTTAACGTTTTACAGGGTGTTCCGTTTGAACCCCTTCATTCCATTGATATCAAATTGTTATCTTGGAAAGTTCTGTTTTTAATGCTATTTCATCGGCTCGAAGAGTCTCTGAGTTATCGGCCTTACATTGTGATTCTCCTTATCTGATTTTTCATTCAGACAAGGTAGTTCTGCGTACTAAACCTGGGTTCTTACCTAAGGTGGTCACTAACAGGAATATCAATCAAGAGATTGTTGTTCCATCATTGTGTCCTAATCCCTCTTCAAAGAAGGAACGACTTCTACACAGTCTAGATGTAGTCCGTGCCCTGAAATTTTATTTACAGGCAACTAAAGATTTTCGACAAACTTCCTCCCTGTTTGTCGTTTATTCTGGACAGAGGAGAGGTCAAAAAGCTTCGGCTACCTCTCTCTCTTTTTGGCTTCGTAGCATAATACGTTTAGCTTATGAGACTGCTGGACAGCAGCCTCCTGAAAGAATTACAGCTCATTCTACTAGAGCTGTGGCTTCCACTTGGGCCTTTAAGAATGAGGCCTCTGTTGAACAGATTTGCAAGGCTGCAACTTGGTCTTCTCTTCATACTTTTTCCAAATTTTTCAAATTTGACACTTTTGCTTCTTCGGAGGCTGTTTTTGGGAGAAAGGTTCTTCAGGCAGTGGTTCCTTCCGTATAAAGATCCTGCCTGTCCCTCCCGTCATCCATGTACTTTAGCTTTGGTATTGGTATCCCAGAAGTAATGATGACCCGTGGACTGACCACACTTAACAGGAGAAAACATAATTTATGCTTACCTGATAAATTCCTTTCTCCTGTAGTGTGGTCAGTCCACGGCCCGCCCTGTTTTTTATGGCAGGTCTAAATTTTTAAATTATACTCCAGTCACCACTCCAGTCACCTTTCTCGTTGGTTCTCGGTCGAATGACTGGGTGTGACGTAGAGGGGAGGAGCTATATGGCAGCTCTGCTTGGGTGATCCTCTTGCACTTCCTGTTGGGGAGGAGTTAATATCCCAGAAGTAATGATGACCCGTGGACTGACCACACTACAGGAGAAAGGAATTTATCAGGTAAGCATAAATTATGTTTTTTTTTAAAACAATTTTATAAAATGAACATCAAGAATAGCTCTCCATGCTTATATATATTTTTTTTATATTTCTTTAAAATTTATATTTAAAGTTTTATAGGAAACTAAAATTTTTAAGATTGTTAGACTGTCTGTACTTTAGATGTAGGTGAACATTCGTGGGTGATGTATTAAATATAGTTGTTTCCGAGGGATTGTGCTGTGAGAAAAATGATGTGAGAGGGTAATCTCTACACTTACACTAACAATGACCTTACAATATATCAAATTATCCTACTAACTTTAGTGAACAATTGAAGATTTTTACACAGCTACAATTACTTTATTTTTAATTAACTTTTAATTATGTCGGCTAAATTTTTAAATTATTTTTTCAATATAAGCTTTTAAAAACATTTTTGGGATAATTATTCAATCATTATCTAAATAAATCTATTGAGAAAGCAAAATGTTATAACAATTATCTATTTGTAATTTTAATGCATTTAACATCCACATGCGTTCAATTAAAACAAAAATATTATTTGAATTTTTTTCTATTTTTTTTTAAATGATATCATTTATATACGGTTTGTATAATGATCACACAAATATTTGTAAATGCTTCTATGGTATATCCTTTGTTCATAAATATCAAGCTTTAATGTTTTATTTAAATATTTTTCTCTTGTTAAGTGTGTTCAGTCCACGGATCATCCATTACTTATGGAATATATTCTCTCCCCAACAGGAAATTGCAAGAGGATCACCCAAGCAGAGCTGCTATATAGCTCCTCCCCTCACATGTCATATTCAGTCATTCTCTTGCAACCTAATAGATAGGATATTGTGAGAGGTCTGTGGTGTTTTTATACTTAGTTTATTCTTCAATCAAAAGTTTGTTATTTTAAAATAACACCGGAGTGTGTTGTTTATTCTCAGGCAGTATTTGGAAGAAGAATCTGCCTGCGTTTTTCTATGATCTTAGCGGCAGTAACTAAGATCTACTGGCTGTTCTCGCATATTCTGAGGAGTGAGGTAACTTTCAAAAAGGGAATGGCGTGCGGGAAACCCTGCAAACAAGGTATGTGCAGTAAATTATTTTTCTAAGGAATGGAATTGACTAAGAAAATACTGCTGATACCGATGTAATGTAAGTAAGAGCCTTTAATACAGTGAGAGCGACTGTTAGCAGGCTGTTTTAAATATATACAGTAAAGTAATTTTCTAAGGAATGGAATTTGACTGAGAAAATGCTATTAATACTGAAGTGATGTTATAAGCCTTTAATGCAGTAGGATGACTGTCAGGCTTATCTATAGAGATACATGATCCTTAAGAAAGGGATGTTTAAAACGATTTTGCTGGCATGTTTAATCGTTTTGTGAGGTACATTGGTGATAAAACTTGTTGGGGCATAACATTTTTCCACATGGCTGACAATATTTCTGCATAGAAACAGTTAACTGAAACTCCCAATATTGTAATATTGAGTAGGAGGGGCCTATTTTAGCGCTCTTTTGACGCAGTAAAAATTTTGGCTCTGTCTTCCTGCTTCATTCTGCTTGACACGGATCGTCTCCAGACAGCTTAAGGGACTTCAAAAGTCATTTTGAGGGAGGTAATCAGTCACAGCAGACCTGTGACAGTGGTTTTTTGACTGT